>NW_013575953.1:6805-10255 GCF_000499745.2 Eimeria mitis
CCCTGCACCACACTAGTGCACGCTGACCCGCTACGGGACCTCGATTCGACCGACTGCCATGCACAGGCTGTCGATGCCGTCAACACATTGCCGTCAACACAGTATCCGCCCTAGGCAACAAACGTCAAACTGCTGAATGTAACGAGCAGATAAAAATGCAAGGTAGCTTTTGGTTCCACTTGCACTGACTGTCAACCCCCATGCACAAGCGTTGGTAGAGCATGTCTGCAGAGCTTACTCAAGACAATGAAACACACCAGCCAAGGACAGCAAGTTCTCTGAAAAAGCCACCTGTGGTCACTCTTCAAGTGGAAGCATGAGGGTGCAGTCGACAGGCAAGTGAGGAATATATATTTCTCGCAGCATTGCTCTGCTTCCGCAAGGCGTAAGCCACCTATGCGACATATGCACTGGGTGATGACGGGCCTTTTCATGTTATTTGTCTACGCATTGCTCATGCACACACTTTGCGTTGTTCATGTATTCATGCACAAACGTGCAGGTCAACGCAGCGGCTTACATTCTAAGGGGCCGCAACCATTACCTGGCGAGCGCCCCGGCTGCTCGCCTTCTTGTAACCCCCGGAGACAGTGCAAATTGACGAAATCGGGGTCACCCGGGTAAACGTTAACTATCAAACGCTGCTTCTTGCAGCATCGTGTCTGGTGTTGATGTCGCTCCTTCGTGCATTCCAGTGCTGCTGCAAGCTGTGTATGTGGGACGAATGCTGCGAGCGCACCGATGTGGCTGTGAGCAACCGAATCCAACTTCTGGTTACACAATGGCACTATGATGTTGACTAGGGAAACACGAAGGATACGAATCGAAGAAGCCATTGGTGTAAGAGTGTAACAGCCGTTACTAGTGCGACGGAAACGTAAGGTTAGGGTCGTCTTTGCAGAAGAACGTCCCCTTCGGAATGTGAGCAGTTTGAAACTCAACATGTTCCTCCAGTACTATTGTTTGGTCTCTCGCCAGTGCCGCATAGAGGTCCACTGTAGTTGGGAACTGCTTTTGTTCAGCTGTCGTTGGAGGAGGAACAGCTGAAGTGGGCGCAGTCCAATACAACTGCATATAAAGCTAACGAATGTGCCTTAAACTCTGCTATAGACGAGCTGCGTGGAAGGTTCGCTTTCATTAAGCATATTCGTTTGCTGAGCTAGATGGCGCTCTGATTGTATGTG
Source organism: Eimeria mitis (assembly GCF_000499745.2). Lineage (NCBI taxonomy): Eukaryota > Apicomplexa > Conoidasida > Eucoccidiorida > Eimeriidae > Eimeria > Eimeria mitis. The sequence continues at coordinate 7,990 of NW_013575953.1, forward strand.
GCAAATAGTGCAGGAAAAATAGATATCTCGTGTGTTGGATAGAGTTGCAAAACGAGGGAATGCCACGCAATCGTAAAGCCACCCGACGTTCTCGCGACTTTCCTTTGCAAGCACTCCACTGACACTTCGGAGTCAAGGGCTGTGTTGCGATCAAGGCTAGCGAGCAGCCATACAACCCGGCAGCATGCGCCACACTAGTTGCACGCTGATCCGCTACGGGACCTCGGTTCGACCGACTGCCATGCACAGGCTGTCGACGCCCTCAACACAGTATCCGTCCTAGACAACGAAAGTCAAACTGATGAATGTAACAAGTAGATAAAAATGCAAGGTAGCTTTTGGTTCCACGTGCACTGTCTGTGGCCCCCCGAAGCACAAACGTTGGTAGAGCACGTTTGCATAGCCTCTGACTCAAGACAATGAAGCACATCAGCCAAGGACAGCAAGGACAGCAAGTACTCTGGAAAAGCCGCCTGTGGTCACTCCCCAAGTGGAAGCATGAGGGTGCAATCGACAGGCAAGTGAGGAATATATATTTCTCGGACCATCGCGCTGCTTCCGCAATGCGTAAGCCACCTATGCAACATATACCCTGGGTGATGACGGCCTTTTTCATATTATTATTCTACGCATTGCTCATGCACACATTTTGCATTGTTTACGTACTCATGCACAAACGTGCAGGTCAACGCAGTGGCTTACATTCTACAGGGCCGTAACAAGTACCTGGCGAGCGCCCCGGCTGCTCGCCTTCTTGTAAGCCCCGCAGAGAGTGCAAATCGACGAAAACGGAGTCACCCGGGTAAACGTTAACTACCAAACGCTGCTTCTTGCAGCATCGTGTCTGGTGTTCATGTCGCTCCTTCATGCATTCCAGTGCTGCTGCAAGCTGTGTATGCGGGACGAATGCTGCGAGCGTACCGATGTGGCTGCAAGCAACCCGATCCAACTTCTGGTTAGCCAATGACACTATGATGTAGACTAGGGAAACACGAAGGATACGGATTGAAGAAGCCATTGGTGTAAGAGTGTAACAGCCGTTACTAGTGCGAGGCAAACATAAGGTTAGAGTCCTCTTTGCATAAAAACGTCCCCTTTGGAATGTGCGCAGTTGGAAATTCAACATGTTCCTCCTGTACTACTCTTTGGTCTCTCGCCAGTGCCGCATAGAGGTCCACTGTAGTTGGGAAATGCGTTTCTTGAGCAGTAGTTGGAGGAGAAACAGCTGAAGTGGCCGGCGTGCACTACAACTGCATATAAAGCTAACGAATGTGCCTTAAACTCTGCTATAGACGAGCTGCGTGGAAGGTTCGTTTCCATTAAGCATATTCGTTTGCTGAGACAGATGGGGTTCCGATGGTATGTGGCAAATAGTGCAGGAAACATAGATATCTCGTGTCTTGGATAGAGTTGCAAAACGAGGGAATGCCGCGCAATCGTAAAGTGATCGGACGTTCTCGCGACTTTCCTTTGCAAGCACTCCACTGACACTTCGGAGTCAAGGGCTGTGCTGCGATCAAGGGTGGCGAGCAGCGATACAACCCGGCAGCATGCACCACACTAGTTGCACGCTGACCCGCTACGGGACCTCGGTTCGACCGACTGCCATGCACAGGCTGCCGACGACGTCAACACAGTATCCGCCCTAGACAACGAAAGTCAAACTGCTGAATGGAACAAGTAGACAAAAAGCAAGGTAGCTTTTGGTTCCACTTGCACTCTCTGTCACCCCCCGATGCACAAACTTTGGTAGAGCACGTCTGCATAGCCTCTGACTCAAGACAATGAAACACATCAGCGAAGGACAGCACGTACTCTGAAAAAGCCACCTGTGGTCACTGCCCAAGTTGACGCATCAGGGAACAATCGACAGGCAAATGAAGAATATATATTTCTCGGAGCGTCGCGCTGCTTCCGCAAGGTGTAAGCCACCTATGCGACATATGCACTGGCTGATGACGGCCCTTTTCATATTATTCGTCTACGCATTGCTCATGCACACATTTTGCATTGCTTACGTACTCATGCACACGCTTGCAGGTCAACGCAGTGGCTTACATTCTAAAAGGCCGTAACAAGTACCTGGCGAGCGCCCCGGCTGCTCGCCTTCTTGTAAGCCCTGGAGAGAGTGCAAATTGACGAAAACGGGGTCACGCGGGTAAAGGTTAAGTCCAAACGCTGCTTCTTGTAGCATCCTGTCTGGTGTTCATGTCGCTCCTTCATGCATTCCAGTGCTGCTGCAAGCTGTGTATGCGGGACGAATGCT
>NW_013575953.1:10355-14850 GCF_000499745.2 Eimeria mitis
CGCGCACCGACCTGGCTGCTTGCAACCCGATCCAACATCTGGTTAGACGATGGCATTATGATGTAGACTAGGCAAACACGAAGGGTACGGCTCGAAGAAGCCATTGGTGTAAGAGTGTAACAGCCGTTACAAGTGCGACGGAAACATAAGGTTAGAATCGTCTTTGCAGAAAACCGTCCCTTTTGGAGTGTGCGCAGTTGGAAATTCAGCATGTGCCTACTGTACTACTCTTTGGTCTCTCGCCAGTGCCGCATAGATGTCCACTGTAGTTGGGAACAGCTTTTGTTGAGCAGTAGTTGAAGGAGGAACAGCTGAAGTGGCCGGAGTGCAATGCAACTACATACGAAGCTGACGAATCCGCCTCAAAATCTGCTATAAACGAGCTGCGTGGAAGGTTCGCTTTCATCAAGCATATTCGTTTGCTGAGGTAGACGAGGGTCCGGCTGTATGTGGCAAATAGTGCAGGAAAAATAGATATCTCGTGTCTTGGATAGAATTGCAAAACGAGGGAATGCCACGCAATCGTAAAGTGATCGGACGTTCTCGCGACTTTCCTTTGCAAGCACTCCACTGACACTTCGGAGTCAAGGGCTGTGTTGCGATCAAGGGTGGTGAGCAGCGATACAACCCGGCAGCATTCACCACACTAGTTGCACGCTGACCCGCCACTGGACCTCGATTCGACCGACTGCCATGCACAGGCTGTCGACGCCGTCAACACAGTATCCGCCCTAGACAACGAAAGTCAAACTGCTGAATGTAACAAGTAGATAAAAATGCAAGGTAGCTTTTGGTTCCACTTGCACTCTCTGTCACCCGCCCAAGCACAAACGTTGGTGGAGCACGTGTTCATAGCCTCTTACTCAAGGCAATGAAACACACCAGCCAATGACAGCAAGAATTCTGAAACACCCACCTGTGGTCACTCCTCAAGTGGAAGCATGAAGGTGCAATCGACAGGCAAGCGAGGAATATATATTTCTCGGACAACCGCTCTGCTTCAGCAAGGCGTAAGCCACCTATGCGACATATTCACTGGAAACGAATCAGTAGATGCCGGCCAAACGTTGCCTTTCCTTTATCGCGTTTTCCAGGTCTTGAAACTCCCTTCCGCTTATGCCTAGTGCTCTCAACCGCGTGCTGAAGGACTGCGCCGTCACTAGGGTACTGTCTTCTGCCGGCGGCAACGAGTTCTCAGGCGTATCGGGCATGCTATCCCATAATGCTTTCGCGCAGACAGATGCACAAATCCCCCCTGTCAAAGATATTTCTTGTTCTGCTGCCTCAAGTGCCCGGGCCACAGCCTGAAGAGTACTCTGCCGGGTGGGAGAATCTGCGAAATGTTCTCCGAGGGCACCCAACGCTGTGTGCGCTTTTGTCGCCTCTCCCATGCTGGACCGTAGCGCATCCATACTGATAATTGCTTGCCAGTCTGGAAGCATACCAGGAGGTATTGCCCGACTCGTTTGCAGGGCATCTGTTTTCGACTTCAGGATACCCGTAAGCTCAGATAGCTTTCTCTCCCATGTGTGAGGACAGCGTTTTAAGCTTGTCAATGTATTGCGGCAGCCGTCGATTCGGGATTTAAGGTTCTTCACCCTTCTAGGGTCGGCATCTGGGTGTGAAGCGAGTTGTTCAGCTTGCGTAAGAAGAGACGATCCTTCACCGAAAAGCTCTTCTGCTCTGCTTAAGAGCTTAGGGTCGTACATGACTGTGTCTGTTACCACCTCGGCACCTAGTGTGAAGCCTTCAAGTTTTTGTGCCATAGCCTCCAAATCGTCATCCGTAGCCAAGCCGCTTCGGTCAGATGGTTCTCTCTTTGGAGAAGGAGGGCGCTCTGGGGGGGGAGGGTCCCCTCCTGGTGGCGTAGGCTGGGGTGCAGGTGGTGGAGATGGCTCCTCTGGTGGCGGAGGCGCGTCTCCCGGTTGCTGCTGCCCTTCCTCTGGGGGGGGCGGCGGGGGCGGCATATCCATCGGAAAGTTATCTGCATCACTTGGCCAAGGCGGAAGTTGTGGGGGTTCAGGCCACTCTTCAGGACCAAGTCCGTCCGGAGGAGAAGGGGGAAATTCCCCGGACGGACCCACTGGCTCGTCTTCTGGTGCAGTCAATGGCACTGGTGGATATTCCGGTCCGATAGACACCCCAGGCGCTCCCAGTTGAAGACCAGACGGAGTCGTGACTGGTCCGTGTTCTGTCAATGGTTCATGTGGAGGCGCGACGTGCGGTGCAGGGGCGGGTGTGCCCCATGCATACGCCACAGATGGAGGAGGCTGGGGAGCATCAGACGGGGGAGCAGGGGTCGGTAGGGGCGAGGTGACTCCTGCAGGATGGCCAAGGAAAAGCTTAGTCACAGGTATGTGCTGTTGATCTGGCATGGGCCCCTGACGAGGGGGTTCCCCCTCATGCGTTTGGGGAGGGGTCGCTGGAGGCGGCGGCGTGGGAGGAGCAGGGGATGTCGAAAGCCATTCTTCCACTAAACCTGCAGGAAAGGCACAGGAAGGAAATGGATGCGAAAGCTGAGAAGATCCAGAATATCTGTCTTTTAGACGCGTGGGGAGATGCAAGACGACTCTCTTGTAGAGGCGCCATACATGACGGCAGGAGTGTGCTTGGCTTACCGGGGGTGATAGGGCCTCGTCTTCTGTGAAGTGAATCAGTAGGCGCCGGCCGGTCAAGTTGTGGTACTGGAACGGTTGGCGGACGACCATATTTCGGGCGGGCGCCCCCTTGATAATCCAGAGGCGTAGCAGGTTGCGGTCCATCAGACGGGGGAGCTGGGGTCGGTGTGGGCGGCACGGTTGCCCCAGGTAGGGAAGGTGGGTGTTCAGGTGGAGATCCAGGCTGTTGAATTGGCGCCGGCCCTTGATATGGGGGCATTTCTTGATGTGGTCGAGGGGGGAGCACTGGAGGCGCCAGCGTAGCAGGGCCAGGCGCAGATGGTGCTGGAGATGCAGCGCGCGGCTCTGGGATTGATTCTGCAGGAAGGACACATGAAGGCAATGGAAGAAAGCTCTCAAGAGATTTATAGTACTTACATTCAGAGACGTGAGGATATATTCATACGGACGCCGAAGTGATGCTCTACGTGAAGAAAACACTGCACCAACCTTGATCAGAGAGGATAGCTATGCGAGAATCCCGGCGGATTTACCTGTGGGCGGTCCAGGGGGAGGTGCAGTTGAAGTAGACGAGGAAGGTGGAGGCGAAGGTGCTTGTGGAGCTTCAGAGGGAACGGCAGGGATTCCAGGCGCAGAAGGAGGGCGCAGCGCGGGTTCTTGAGGCCCGGGTGGAGAAGTGGAAGTGGTTGAAGACGTAGATGGCTCTACAGGGTCTTGGGATGGTGGGGGTGGCGGTGGCGAAGCCGTTTCAGAGGAAGTGACCTTCGAATCCTTGCTTTTCCGTTTCGAGCCCCAACCCCATGGGGACTTCTTTTTTCCCGTGGGATGAGTACCGCCTTCAGGCTCTCCGCCATCTGAAGACTTAGCCTTTTTTCCCTTCTTAGATTTCTTCTTGGATTTGTCATCATCAGGTTCTTCCGGAGTGGTGGATGGGGGAGGGGCAGGAGTTTCAGACGGCTGCGTGGACTGCAATGCCACCTGCGATGGGGATGGGGCTGATGGCTCCCCGGGAGTTTCAGGCTGAGGTTGCTGTGGGGGTCCCGGAGGAGGTGCAGGCGCATCAGTTGCTGACGGAACTGGTTGCTCAGGCGGCTGAGTTTCCACATCACTGGGAGCAGACTCCGCATCAGTTGCCCTCCAGTGTTGGAGGAGGAGGGTAGGGAGTTTGCGTGGAGGAGTACCAAATTTGGGGCCTTCTTCAGGCGGTACATCAGGTGGAACATCCACCCTTTCGCTGATAGGAAAACCTATGCTTCCAGTAGAGCTACTTTTGGGACCCAAGCCAGAATGTCCACTTCTTCCGCTGGAACTAGTGCGTGGAAGAGAACCATATCCGGGATATGCCGTAGGTGTTGGAGCACGTGGAGTGCCGGCATCTTCTGTTGAGGGTGTACTTGGAGGAGGGCCGGCGGTGGGATCTGGCTGAGGCGCTTGTGCAGGCGAGTCACCAGGCCCGTGGACGGAGGGTGTAGAAGGGTCTGGAGAAGAGCTAGGGGGCGGAGGTTTCCACTTGGGCTTAGGTAGTGTCGGAGGTGGAGGGCCCTTAGGTGGTGGCGGAGGTGGGGGGGCAACAGGCGGCCCAACGGAGGATGTAGATGGACGTGGAGAGGGGGCAACTGGAGGATGGGGCGTAGGCTGAGGGGGTTGCGTAGGTGGAGCAGTTGTCGCAGGTGGTGGCGCAGGCCCATGGACATGAGGCTGCCCAGTCGAGGATGTAGATGGACGTTGAGAAGGGGCAGCTGTGGTATAGGGCATTGGCTGAGGTGGCTGCGTAGGTGGAGCAGCTGGAGCAGATGTTGACGGAGGGGGAGGGACATCGAGCCGCCCAACGGCGGACGTCGATGGACGCTGAGAAGGGGCAGTTGTGGGATAGGGCG
>NW_013575954.1:0-352 GCF_000499745.2 Eimeria mitis
TCCATACACTCCAAGTCTGTGCCCCGAGGCAGCACCAGGTAAGCGATGCGGGTTTGCTGCTGCTGCTGCACCCATCGGCTGTCTAGACACCCCAGGGAACAGCTCCCCCTCCTCCTCTGTTGATGAGGCCCCTGAGTCGCTGGCGCGGCCAAGCGCAGCAGCAGCATCATGTGCTGCTGCAGCAGGCTCAGCAGCAGCAGCAGCAGCAAAAGCAGCAGCAGCAGACCCACTACCAGCACCCCCAGCAGCAGCAGCAGCAGCAGCAGCAGCAGCAGCAGAATTCTGCTGCTGCTGCTGCTCTACACTCTCTAACAAATCCCTCGCCGGGCTGTGGGGCCTCCACGTCACCACC
>NW_013575954.1:452-641 GCF_000499745.2 Eimeria mitis
GCTGCTGCTGCTGCTGCACCCATCGGCTGTCTAGACACCCCAGGGAACAGCTCCCCCTCCTCCTCTGTTGATGAGGCCCCTGAGTCGCTGGCGCGGCCAAGCGCAGCAGCAGCATCATGTGCTGCTGCAGCTGCTGCTGCTGCTGCTGCTGCATTGTCTTCACTCACACGATACGACCAAGAAAAATCC
>NW_013575955.1:0-486 GCF_000499745.2 Eimeria mitis
TATATATATGATATAGTTTGTTTGTGTATGTTTATTTATTTATTTATTTTGTTGTATTTATATATAAAAAATAAAAAAATAAACAAACAATTCGTGTCACGAAATCCTTAAAAAAAAACAAAAAAAAACAAAAAAACAAAAAACTAAGGGTGCTGCTGCTGCTACTGCTGCTGCAACTGCTACTACTACTGCTACTGCTGTTGCTGCTGCTGCTGCTGTTGCTGCTGGTGTTGCTGCTGCTGCTGCTGCTGCTGGTGTTGCTGCTGCTGCTGCTGCTGCTGGTGTTGCTGCTGCTGCTGTTGCTGCTGCTGCTGCTGCTGCTGTTGCTACTCTTACAACACAAACAAACACAAAAACAACAACACCAACAGCAACTACTCCTCCTCCCCCTACTGCTGCTGCTGCTACTGCTGCTACTGCTGCTGCTGCTGCTGTTGCTGCTGCTGCTGCTGCTGCTGCTGCTGCTGCTGCTGCAGGCTGTGCCTG
>NW_013575956.1:0-127 GCF_000499745.2 Eimeria mitis
GCCCTTGGGGGCCCCCCCTTCCTCTTGGGGGGGCCCTGGTTTTCTGCGGGGTTGCCCAAAAAAAAAAAAAAGCAGCAGCAGTTGTAGTACTCGTACTTTCTGCTGCTGCTGGTGCAGCAGCAAGACT
>NW_013575956.1:207-282 GCF_000499745.2 Eimeria mitis
TGCTGCTGCAGCAGCAGCAGCAGCAGCAGTTGTAGTACTCGTACTTTCTGCTGCTGCTGGTGCAGCAGCAAGACT
>NW_013575957.1:0-1230 GCF_000499745.2 Eimeria mitis
GAGAGAGAGAGAGAGAGAGAGAGAGAAACTTCAGCATCAACTTCCCCCTCTATTGTTATTTTAGTTCAGTTCAACATGACACAGGATTGAGTTGCGGTGTTGTGCAGCCCATACCTAACCTGTTTGCCTTGGAAATGTTATGAAGGAGGTATCTGCAGCAGCACCAACAGCTGTACATATTTGTGTTGTATATTTGCAGCAGCACCAACAGCTGTACATATTTGTGTAAGAACACTCGTGCTGCGTAGTGCTGTGAGGGCCGAAGTGTTTGGATTTTCATGAGTCAACAGGCTGCCCTCAGTTTGCCATGTTTGTGGTGTTTCTGCAATGGGGCTCAGACGGTGGCTTCCCCAGGAAACTCGTACAGCATTTCATTTATATAGAACAAAAGTATGTTTCAGCAGCAGCAACAGTTGCAGCAGCAGCTGCAGTTGTTACAGCCAGCTGTTCTTCTCATCATTCTTTCGATGCATAACGCTTATATCTCCTGTTACTTAACCAACTCAAACACAGGACGGTCCGCCATAGAACCTGCCTCTCCCCAGCAGTGTGTCTCATGTATGCACAGCGTCTGAGTATTGCCCCTACATGAACAACACGAGTACAGGAACAGGCAGTTGCAAGAAAAATAAAACAGCCGGTTGATCGCTTCTCACGAAGTGAGACGCGTTCATGCAGAAACAGCAGTTATATCGAGTGCACCAACTATGTTACTGGACCCCAGTGTCTAGACAGACACTCTAGTTACGTAGATTTTACCTAAATTAAGTTGAATATTTTGTCTCGTTTCTGATCTTCACATGCAGTTTCAAAACGATACAGAAGAGTTATGCAGAAACATACAGAGAATACAATACGTGCAGCCTTCGCGGGCTCTGGTGAGCTATGTATCCCTATGATTTTATTTTGGTTACCATCTAAAACTACTCTGAATCTGCACTATGTTCTGCGTTTTCTAAGAAGGAAGCCGAAGAAATATTGCAACTTTCGCAGCACAAGCCTGGAGCGGCCCGAGTGTATAGGCAGCTTTCTTTGTGTTCAAGCAGTAGCCGCACATCTGCGTTTTTTTATAAGAGGGGAGTTTGGCCTTTGCGTGTTAAATTCAAATAGAATATTCGAATATTTAGTGAACTCTACGGGAGAAAAAGACGGGAAACTTCTTTTTTTTTTTTCTGTTTCTTCTCGGGTCTGGACAGCCTCAGCAGCCCCACGGCGTCACTTGGGTGTCTG
>NW_013575957.1:1494-2000 GCF_000499745.2 Eimeria mitis
TAGACTCGCTCGTCTGTGTAGAGAGTTTCTCTCGGCGGTAGTTATCTACGGTGGTGGGTGGAGGCCCCCCCATGCACGGGGTGGTGGGGCCCCCCTTATGTTCAGTAATATACCCAGGTTCTATCCCTGGCGATCGATCTGTATATATACGATCGATAGAGATATTGTTTTTTGTGTGAAAAAAGTTGTGTTGTATTTGGTGTGGATTGTATGTATAAGATATTCAGTTTATTTCTTTTGTTTGTTCATCTCTTTCAGAGATGTCTGACATATACACTGTAGAGAAACTTGTAGATTTTCGTTATAATGGAAAAACACCAGAATGGAGAGTACGCTGGCAGGGCTACGGCCCCAAAGACGATACGTGGGAGTCCCGCAAGAATTTGCTTATGGATAGCCGTTTTGCTTTCCGACATAAAATGGATGAAATGGAGAGAAAATATCTACAAAAAAAAAAAAGAAAAACACAAAAAATACAAAAAAAACAAATGCTACACAAAAAACAC
>NW_013575958.1:0-293 GCF_000499745.2 Eimeria mitis
CAGAGCAGAACATGCACGCCAACTTCGGCTCCTTCAACCTCCTGGGGGCGCGTGCTTGGATCTGACAGACATGGAACTGGAAATGCTGCACACGGCAGAAAATCACCTGAGAATAATGCTGAAGAAAAGAAGCAATCTTCTGAGATCTTTGCATGAAAATTGGGCGAGACAGAGGCTTCTCTTTAGCCGTGATCAACAGTTGGCGTCGCAGGTATCCCCTAGTTCTTTGGAGGACCGCCGGCGTGTTCAGGGACGTCTTAGTAAATTGGAAGCAGAAGCTCGACTACTGGAAT
>NW_013575958.1:573-1063 GCF_000499745.2 Eimeria mitis
CTTGCTGTTTGGCGCGATTTTTGGGCGTTGGAGAGGCAATATAAGAAGTGCAGATCACTTCAGAAGGGAGCGTCAACGTTTATTCGGCAGCTCAGATTTGTCTTGATGAGCGTTTCACCACGTCGGAGAATTGAAGGGCTGGAGAAAGCAGATAGAGATCTGCGGAAAGCTATGGAACGATGCACGTATATTCTCCAGAATCGACGTCACTCGAATGACTCGGGGCTCTTGGGTTCGCTCTTCAAGCGCCTAAGGGTTAAAAGTGGTCGTGCTGGAGGCACCAAGGCGTTAACGAATGAGGCCGTTGACAACACCAGCTTGGGCTGATGGCTTCAGTGGAAGGCAGAACATTGGAAGGCAGGACATTCTGTGGCATTTTGATCATCCTTTGATCCGCCATCAACTACCTGGAGTCAGCATGTTGCCGTCTGGGGTCTGGGATTCAATTATTTCTGAAGATTGCCACTGGCACTTTTATAGCGGAAAGGTC
>NW_013575958.1:1093-1999 GCF_000499745.2 Eimeria mitis
GGGTGTACGACATTGGCATTTCACCAGCTTCTGTGTTGCCTCTCTTCATCGTATTCGCAGGTGTAGACTGGCATAACCCGCATCCTGGAAGTTCTCCTCGTTTTCGCACACATGCGAGGATGAAGGATCAATGTATCCCACATACGGGTTTAGTTGTCCCTGGCGATTAAGACCAAATCATCTTCACTTTTTTGTCGTCACAGGCTGTTTTGGGCTGTTTTTTACTTGCGATGGTAAAGTGTAACCAACCAAAGGGCTGCAGCATGCGGCGTTTTCTGTTAAGGCTGCCGACACAAACAAGCGTGCGTATGCGATGGCAGCACCCGCCGCTGCATTCCTTCACTGCACCAGCAACAACAGCAGCAGTGAGCGCAGCCGAGGGACTGAGGCTTCACATCGTTATCAGCTGTCAGGTGTCTTGACAGCACCTCTAAGTGAAGCCTCAGCGCCTTGTACAAGGCTTTTCTGCCGTTGGACGCTGAAACGCAATCAATCAAAGCATTGGCAACATTAATGTAAAGCGGTACAACACGTCTTATGGAATTAGACGGGTGGACAGCAGAAAAGCTGCAAGGAGACAAAAGCAGACAGTTGGAGTTGTTTCAGTTTAGTTTCAGAACACCCTTTACATTGTCCCAAAAATGCCAGGCTAGGCGAAGCTAAGAGTGAAATAATGACCTGCATCATCTCTTCTTCTCTTCATCGCGGGTGCGTACGGCTTTTCGACATCTGGTCCTACATCTAGCAGAAACTTGGAGAGGCAAAGAGTCTAGAGCCACGATGCTCCACCAGCCACCTTCTACATTTCATTTGGCGGCGGTACTCCCTGAGTAACCATTTTAACCTATCTGTTCATATGTATATCCAAGTGGACTCCGTGAAGCTTCTGCATGATACACACAGCCG
>NW_013575959.1:0-130 GCF_000499745.2 Eimeria mitis
CTGCTGCGCTTTCCATTTTGCTGCGCTTTCGTGGGGAGGCCCCCTCTGTCTTCGTCTCTGAAAAAAAAAAAGCTGCAGGGGATGTTACGTCTGGATATGCAGCGATAGCAGCTGCAGCTGCTGCTGCGTT
>NW_013575959.1:164-346 GCF_000499745.2 Eimeria mitis
AGGGGATGTTACGTCTGGATATGCAGCGATAGCAGCTGCAGCTGCTGCTGCGTTTGCTGCTGCATGCGTACGAGCAGCAGCTGCTGCATGCGTCTCGCTGCTGCTGTCGGGCTGTTCTTCTGCTGCAGTGTGGGCTCTTGTGAGCTGATACAAGCAGCCATTTGCTGCTGCTGTTGCTGCTG
>NW_013575959.1:818-1998 GCF_000499745.2 Eimeria mitis
TAGCTGTTGCTGCAATAGCTGCTGCTGCAATAGCTGTTGCTGCTGCTGCAGCTGCCGTTGCTGCTGCAGTAGCTGCTGCCTCTGCAGCCGCTGCTGCTTTTGCAGTTGCTGCTGCATTTGCAGTTGCTGCTGCTTTAGGAGTTGTTTCTGCTGCTTTTGCTGCTGCTTCTCCAGCTGCTTCTGCAGCAGCTGCAGCTGCTGCGGCTGCTGCTCTTGCTGCTGCTGCAGTTGCTGTTGCAGCAGCAGCAGCTGCTGCTGCTGCTGCATCTCTTCGTATGTTGGCTCTGCCTGAAGCGGCAGCAGCACACTGTCTGGTGCTGACGAGGCCCTTGTATCAGCTAGTTCTTGTGCATCACTGCTGCTGCTGCTGCTGCTGCTGCTGCTGCAGCTGCTGCTGCTGCTTGTGGCTGCAGTTTCTTTGTCTTTGTCTTTGTCTTTGTTATATAAATTATTATTTTCCGGGGTGTCTTCGTAGCAGCAAAAAAGAAGAGAAGAGTGAGGCAGCGGCTCCATCAAGAAGCTCAGCAGCGCAGCAAAGTAGGGGTTGCTGTTCTCCCACCACAGCATCTCCTCCTCTTCCTCAGCAGCAGCAGCAGCAGCAGCAGCAGCAGCAGCAGCAGCAGCAGCAGCGGCAGGAGAGTGTGCATGCATGCATGTGAACTCGTCGTCGCTACCCAGCAGCAGATGAGCCGGCAGCGGCATCTCAGCAGCAAAAACTTCAGCTGCCTGTACACCCCAGCACCGCAGCAAATTATACTCAATATTTAGGATTGTTATTTCTTTGTCTTGCTGCTGCTCTGGCCACTCAAACGGTGGAGCCTGCTGCTGCTGCTGCTGCTGCTGCTGCTGCAGCTGCTTCCTCCTCTGCTGCTGCTGCTGCTGCAGCTGCTGCTGCAGTAGCCTCCTTCGTTGCAGAGCTAGAGGTCGGCCTGTCCGCACCACACAGCCAGAAACAGCAGCAGAAACGCCAGCAGCAGCAGCAGCAGCAGCAGCAGCAGGAGCAGCAGCAGCAGCAGCAGCAGCAACAGCAGGACGATATGGGTACGAAGCAGCAGCAACAGAATTCCAGCTAACAAAGGCATCAGCATTCTCCGCGTTCTCCTGTTTGACGTTGCTGCTGCTGTTGCTGCTGCTGTTGCTGCTGCTGTTGCTGCTGCTGTTGCTGCTGCTGTTGCTGCTG
>NW_013575960.1:0-11900 GCF_000499745.2 Eimeria mitis
CTGTGAATTGCATTTTCGGTGTCGAGGCTGTGCACTTCTGCTTCTTTTCAGGGCAAGGCGCAGAGTTGACGAGCGGATGCTGTCTCTGTTGCTGCCTCACATCGAGCGTTTCGCCGGGGGTGACCCCGCAGCAGCAGAAGCAGCAGAAGCAGCAGCAACAGCGACAACAACAGAGCCGGCGACAACAACAGCCGGTCCACCGTGGCCAGCCGAGTGGCTCGAGCAGATTGACGAGCTGCCGGGCCTCTTCGCATACACCTCCCAAATGGCGGTATTTGCTGCTGCTGCAGTTGCTGCTGTCCCCAGTCCGCTGCTGCCTCAAGAGGTTGCAGATCTCTGGCAGCAGCAGCGCCAACAGCTAGTGCAGGAGCGGCCGGACGAGACATCAGCAGCAGCAGTTGCAACTCCCAAGAAGAGCGCAAGTCACACCGTCTGTACAGCAGAGCTGCAGAGACGCATTGGGAATGTGCTAAAGCAAGTAAATGCTTCCTTATTACTGCAGCAGGACACATGGTGCCGTCTACGACGAGCCTTGCAGCAAGCAGCTCAGCAGCAGCAACAACCGCAGCAGCAGCTTGGGGCGCAGCGTCAGCAAGACCATGCAACGGCCTCACAAGCGACANGCAGCAACAACCGCAGCAGCAGCTTGGGGCGCAGCGTCAGCAAGACCATGCAACGGCCTCACAAGCGACAACAGGTTTATTGCACAATCAGCTTTTTGCAGCAGCTTCGAATGTGCAACAGCAAACAGCTGGACAACTTCATTTGCTGCAGCCGTCGCTGCAGGTGTTGCAGCAGTGCAGCCGCATTGCACTCGCACTCTGCAGCTGGGGTCACTTTGAGTGCCTTTCGCTGCAGCTGCTATTCCAAGTTGCAGCTGCAGCTGTGCATGCTCTACGCCCTCTTGCGCCTATCTGGCTGCAGCAACAGGAGCAGGCGCTGCAACAAGCTGCCGCATCGGAAGACATCCATCCGCCGCTGCTGGTGCTACAACAGCAGCAGCTATCTCGGGCCCGTGCTGCGATTGAAGAAGCAACGGGTGATTTGGGGTTTACTATAGCCCTGTTGCAATGCCTTTGTCCCCAGATTCTCAGAGTAAGCACGCAGCTGCTGGTGAAGTAACGCGTGCGCTGGTGTAGCACAAAGACAACCGCAATCTTCCCTTTTGTTTGTTATATTCTAAGATAAGAGGGTTGCTGGCGGCAGAGGCAGGTGTTAAAGATCAAAAGGAATTCCTAATACTGCATTGCAAGTACTGGATGCGCCGTCTGTTCCGCTCCGACTTATGATGCTCTCACTGCATGGCTTGGCTTGGNATTGCAAGTACTGGATGCGCCGTCTGTTCCGCTCCGACTTATGATGCTCTCACTGCATGGCTTGGCTTGGTGCTGCTGTTGCTGAGGTTGCTGTCGCTGTTGCTGTTGCTGTTGCTGCTGCAGGGCCTTATGCATGCGGGTGACCTGCAACTGCTTCTGAATGACTGCGATGCTCTTTTAGACGCAGCAGCAGCGGCAAGGAGGCACACACCACCCTCGCGCCCAGCGGCTGCTGCTGCAGCACAGCCAACAACGACGTCATCAAGCTCAGAAAAATCAGAAGCAGCTGAAACAGATGCATATTCCCTCGGGATCGATGCAGCAACAGCAGTAACGGCAACATCAGATGCTCATGAGGACTATGGAGCGACAGCAGCAGAGACAGCAGAAGCACCAGGAGTCGGTGAGGAGTTGTCCGATGCAGCAACTGCGAAGCCAAGAGCAAATGGTGGGGGAGACTGGCATTTGCTGGAGACGGAAGTAGCGAGTATCCTCCGCGGGCTTATTCCCAGTGCTGAAGGGCCACCAGTCAAGGTATGAAAAGGAGATAAGTAGCACTGCACATTGCCCTCGTTAACACTGTGGCTGCGCTGCCTTTGAGAAGGGCAGAAAGGCGCCTGCGGTCGATTGAAAGACTGTACTGCCGAGTCATCATCCCTAATCAAGCAAATATACCAAAACCGGTCGTACATAATATACATGTCACGATTTCGTCGTAGAGGTGCACAGGCGCACGTCACTGATAACCCTATCCATGTTGCAACTCGGCTAGCTGAGTTCATGAGGTGAGCTACAGCTTAACTTTTTCTGGGGCTTTTGCTGCAGGCAGCGCACATGAGGCACTGCGGTGTGGCTTGCACCCATACCCAGCAGCAGGACCTGGAGCAGTCGCCGGTGAAGCAGCTGCTGCATCCGTTGCAGCTGCAACGGCAGGGCAAGCCGTTGCTATTGGCGTTTATATTCCCAGCGGATACTTGGGGCCGCAGGCAGGGGATTTTGTTACCGAAGAAGCTGTTGCAGTTTTTCCTTCTGCGGAGGCTTGGCTGGGAGGTGAGCCGGTGATTCCTCTTCTGCTGCACAGATACATGCCTAGGGAAAGATGTCGCTATAGCATTGAGGAGGGGCGGCGTGGAAGAGCTGAAGCTGAGCTGAGTGTTGTTCCCAGGTCCGGCTTGTTAACCTCTCGGATTGCCGCAACAAAGGCGCCTTGGAGATACAGCAGCTCCTTGTGTCTGAGCTGAATGCTGGCCAAACGCAGACTGCCCTCTGGAGCCTCCACAAGCCGCAACAGGGAGACGGAGCTTCTCCAGCCGAGGAGCTGTCAGAGGCGTAGGACTGGCTCACTTGACAGATGCTCTTATGTAATACTGCATCTGCCGGCGTCATTTGCAGCGCATGAAGTGTCTTCCGTCATCAGGATAAAAAGGAGTGTGTCTTGCAGAGCCTTGTGAAGCTTTCAGCGGTTGGTTTTCACCCCCGTACATCAGTGAGAGGCCAGAGATGCCTTTGCTGTTCTGGCTTATTTGGGGCCTTGTAGCAGCTCTGAACCTCTCCAAATCAGGCGTTCGCTTCCTTCAGCTCCCCACCTAGTCTCTCTCTTTGACAGCTCAGAGACAGGGAGAGTTGACAGGTGCAATGCGGCTGCATGCAAGCTCAGCCAGCCTGCATCAGAAGCGCACGCATTGGCAGCGCATACAGATATTTCGCTGCTTTAGGTTTAGGATGTCAGCCCCAGAATGGGGAGTTGACGCTTCAGGTTTGTGTTGTTTGGGGCAAGTTCGCTTTTCTGCGGTCTGTCTCAGGGGTGGTGGACTAGAACTGCGCATACTGGCAATTTGTATCTTAAGATGAAATCTTCTTGTACTTCCACTTCTTAGCAAGCGCTCAGAAGCAAACCGCACCTGAAACGTTTCATGCGTCGCTTGCTGTACCTTGCGACTATCTAGAGCAGACACTTCCCTAAACTGGAGCTATTATATATACGCAGTTGTCCCTACATCAAGCCATCATGAGGGAATCGCCTTGCCTAGCAGTCGCAGCACTTCAGCGCCAACTACTGAAACTCATACCCCCCGTTTCATATATACTACTGGGTGATCGTGTACGAATGTTTCAGCGCCTGGGGTTGCATAACTTGGCATGCACGGCAAAGAAGGTTCGGCGTACCGAACTGTCAGGCTTCGACGGAAAGCATCGTCTTGCAAAACGACGATGCTCTAGGCCCAAACGTGGAGGCCCTGCAAGGCCACGCGAGCAGTTACTTCGTCATCCGGTTCAGGCGGGTAGTATGTGTTGGTGCGCGATGCTTGAGGTAGTGGAAGGCAGACTTGCCTCGTAACAAACAGGGTACACCTACGAAGTAGATGCGGCATGCTGTATGGTGACTTCGGTGCAAAATTGACCAAAAGCAGCATCCAGTGCACTGCCCAGCCCTTTGATATTGCCTTCAACCAGTCAGGACGAGATCCCCCTCCAAAGATAAATGCAACAAAGCAACGACTCCTTGCGAGTACGGAGACTCTGGAGCTAATCGAGCGGTCGTGCGATAGGTGAGCATGCAACAAAGCAACGGCTCACTAGGGCCACTGNAATCAGGTTTCAACGGATGGCACCATCGGCGCTACTACGGAGTGGTGTCGTTCAGAAGTGAATCCCCTTTGCAGAGGTCGAGCTGTGGAGAGCTGTAGCTCTGCATTATGAGCCCCCTGCAGTAAAGACACCACCGGTTATCATCTCGGCGGTGGTCTGCGTTCCGGGGCGGACCAGTCAGCAATTTGTTGCTGATGCATCAAATTTCCGCTTTCCCATCCCATTATTTGGACTCAGAATAAAGCTTATTTCTAATTCTGCAGGACGTGTGTTTGCGGTGAGGTGGGCACCAGGCGATTGCCCAGATGAACTAAAACCCCACTGGCTTTCCGTTTTTAACTGTGGCGTATTTCGCACATTGCGGACCATCACTTATTTCCCTGAACCTTCTCATTTTATGTAGTGAGAATGAGAATTCTTGTTTGTTGCTTTTCTTTGTCCATTTCGCCTTATTTTGCAGAGGATGCTCAGGCGGGCCGTCGCCCGTGCTGAGCCCCAGTGACCTCATGCTGCACACAGGTGGAGGCTCTGCTCCCTGCTGTGCGTGAACTCCACCTCCTTCCATATACGTAGAACTACTTTATTTTTGTTTTGGAGATGTTTCCATTCCATTCGTTTGGCCTCTGAAGTGTTGAACCGCCTCCGCCGCCTTCCTGTGGATACAGCACAGGACAGCAGCCGAAAATGTTCATCCTTTCTTTAATATTGTTCATTCTTTTCATCCCAATTCTGTGTATTCTTCTGGTTGTGCAGCTGCTGTGCTTGCTTTTGCGTTGCATATGCTGCTGCTGCCCCTGCAAGGACCTCTGCCACTCCCCCAGTGTAATTCAGGCGTCCAAGCTGCCAGCCAGAATAGGTGGGGGTTGGGGTTGTTGTACAATGGAGTACGGAGATGATCCAGTTTGATTAACGGAAGGCTTCTGTTGGGGCAGCCTCAATCTTGAAGCCTTCACTCCTTGCGGGCGACGGTACCGTGTGGCTCCAAAGGTATACTGTTTGACCCATTTCCTGGAGAAACTGCTTGTACCACTGCTGGTCGCTTTTGCTGAAAGAGGGACTTANACTGTTTGACCCATTTCCTGGAGAAACTGCTTGTACCACTGCTGGTCGCTTTTGCTGAAA
The DNA here is from genome assembly GCF_000499745.2 of Eimeria mitis. NCBI lineage: Eukaryota > Apicomplexa > Conoidasida > Eucoccidiorida > Eimeriidae > Eimeria > Eimeria mitis. The sequence goes on from NW_013575960.1 coordinate 5,028, forward strand.
GAGGGACTTAGGAGAGGTGAATGCGTCGTTGGCGATTTAAAGATGTCCTCGCCCAGCTTGGTGACGTGCGCTTCTCGGGCTTCAGGTGAACTCAACGTCTTCTCATGTTCATTTTTTCTTCCGGGTGCCGGGATGGTGCTTTGCTCCAACAGCCACTCTGCTATTTTGCCCTTGGCGGCTCCTGGAGGTCTCGCTTGCTACGCATTCGGCTTGTAGTTCCTGTACGCACGGAATCTTCATTCCGTTCTTTGTCATCATAAACGACCTTGCACTAATACCTGCCATTTCCAGTGCAATCGAGTAGTTGACTACGAGGTCCTCCATTTTGCATAAACGCTGCGCCTAAGTTGTTCCTACATGACGGGCGGTTGAGTTGCTGCCGGGAGTTTTCAGTTGCCATCTTAAGTTGGGCCGAATATAGCATGAATTGGTCGTGATACAAGCCCTGCCAAGCCGTCTCAGCAGTTGTTCAAACCTATCTTCCCAGCCTTCCGCATTCGCTTTTGCGCATCACGTGTGTACGACATAATGCAGGCGTTTGCCTTTGCGAAGGGCTTGTCCTTCAGGAGGACTCTACGTAGGTGATACAGCGAAGCATGTGTATCATCCGCTGCACTTGAACTGTTCTCAACGCCACCGCACTCGTTGCAACATGCTTGCATAGCTGCCCTCTTCGCCAGTGTTTGCATGNACTGTTCTCAACGCCACCGCACTCGTTGCAACATGCTTGCATAGCTGCCCTCTTCGCCAGTGTTTGCATGTCACATTTCGTTGGTTTAGGGTGACTATATGCGGGTAGTAAGTAGGAGTTACTCGAAAAGTGGAAAACTCAGAAGGGGATGGCGGCTAGAGCTTCACCGTGCACCTTGCCAGCAGTGGTGTACCGTGGCTTCCTCCTTGTCGTCATTAAAGCTCTCCAGACTGGCTACGCCTAATTTTGTCACTTTGCTTGCTGTGTCGATCAATAAGCAATAAACTCGAGATGCGCAGGATGAGTTCTGCGCTCTGGTTTCCAAAACAGTATCCGGTCAACTGCGGCGTTGCCTCTGTAAAAACTAAACGCGTGATTTTTTTCCCTACCGATAGGGAACGCTGCATGCAAGCACGGATAGTTCGACTAGTCAGCTGAGATCGATGCCTCAAGGCAATGTCAAAGCTGAGTTAACCCGTCTAGAGCACAGCCCGGGAAAGGAAGACCACAATAATAAACACCACCGCTAGGGAGCATGCGTACAGCAACGGGCGTCCAGCCCGTTTCCGCCGAACTTCGCACAACTTCTCAGCTTAGTGCAATGGAGCGAATATCATTCTGTCGTCTGCGTTCACTCTGTACCCCTCAAATTCATCCGAACCACACCGTGTAGTGTGGGGCATGGAGCTACGCCGACGTGTCAAACGACATGGCGGGGAGTCTCGTCATCCAAACGTTTGCCTTGCTAAGGTAGAACTTGCAGGATAAAGTGCTTATAAGACTCCACGAGGTTCATTTAACAGTCAGCTGGATACGGCAACAGAAAGCACGGGGACTGTGCACGCACCCAAGAATACTGGGTTCTAGCCGACCGGCGCAACGGCTGCGTTGCGCTAGTCAGTATTCACTAGCATTTCCTGGAAATAAAAAGTGGCAAATGTTTACTGTAATGCTTCGATATTATTCACTAGGGGCCAAGATATTGTGGTTAAGGCGAATGTAGTGATGAACTACCGGCTCGGGGCTTTCGCGAGCTCTAGTTCCTGGGGGGCGCATGCATTAATCAGAATGCAAATTTCCGTAAATGTTGCCTTTTTATCTTCTCCCTGCACAATTTGTGCCATTAGGTTGCTATATACAGGATTTAGAAGAATTTGGTTGTTGGTGGTAGGCTTCTGGGGCGTGCTACTGTCTTCTCTTTCTTGTTGGCTTCTGCTCGTTTGCCTGTCGCTGGCCATCGCCTGCACAGTAGGCGGTTTTGTTTGGTTTCGCCAGTAGTGGATTACTACTGCAAGTCTCTTGAAGCCCCACCGAGCTCCATTCCGCTTTTTGTCGCCCAGGGTGGCTTCCGTATTTCCCGGTTGTTTCTTTCCTTGGCATTTGTCCTTACCAGGCCCAGTGGTCCATCAACAGTGACCACTGGTCCCAGTTTTTGGTGATTTGTAGGGCCGGTTGATCCCCTTTCTCGTAACAAGCTGAACTTTTGCCACTACGTTACCGCGCATTGTTAGGGGCTAGGGGCCACCGGCGGCGTTAGCCCGCCTGCAGCACCTGAATTGCAGGACCTGCCTGCACCTGCGTTTGGTGAATAGCTGAAAGGCAAGAGGGGAAGATGGAGTCGCTAGTGGATCGGCTACCCTTGGGGGTTCGGTTGTTTACTGCGGCATCTGCCTTTATCGTGATGGTTGGAAGCATTGCATCTGTTGCAGCTCCAGCCGACTACACGAGTTGCATAGTATGCCTGTACCTCATTTGCCTTTCGGCTGTCTGTCTGCTGTGCGAATTCTCGCCGTACGGGCTCAATCTGCTCATGGGCGTCTGCCCGCTTTTGGGGGAGTATTTCTTCAGAGGCGTCCTCTACATCTTGTAAGCAGCCCCTTCCACCCCCTAAAGGAAAAATAACCTTGTGCGTGCTTGCAGCTGAGAAGACGGCACAGCAGACCCATTTGTTGTTACTGGGGGAACTATAGTGGCTTCCTAGTGTCTCGAATACTTGTGCTCCTCGTGTTGGCTGCATGTCAGATTATTGCCTAGTCAAGCAAGCACTGTTATTTCGATCTGTGGTTCTCTTCAGGGTGGGGTTGCTGCCCCTGGGCATCGATACGATAGGACTGTGGGGGGGCATTTTGATGATAATTTCGGGGGTCCTCAACGTCCTCATCCATGCACTGCTGCCAGTCCACCCGTACAACTTCTACAGCCGACGCACTTCTGACCCGGAGGATGAGGAGGAGGGGGCTTTTAACGAGTAAGACCTGCACAACAGCCATCGTTAGCCTGCTCACTTCTTTCCATTCACCACAGTGGGGATATCCCAGACCAGTTTAGGGGCTGACGTACCTTCTTAGCTTCTCACGGCCACAGTGATATCTCAGATAAAGCAGCAAACAGCTAGCTTTTAACACGATCATGTTACGCAATCAAACTGAATAGCGCAGTTGGCGGAGATGCTATGCTCACCAAGAGGGGCTGTTGCATTACAGCTTCCTGCCCTAGGGCGGCAAGGGCCACTATCGGGCAGTATTGGCAGCTCAAGCTCACCGCAGCCCGTCCTTTCCAATGGGTTTGCCTCCACAGATATCCAGATTCCCCGGTGCATTGACTTATACTGTGCCTGCAGCGAGCCGGAGGCCGAGGAAGCTGGGGCTTTACGGTAGATGTTGTCGCAGGGTTGAGTGCAAAGGTGAGTTGTGGACTGATTCGCTTGTGCTTTCATATAGAGCTTCGGGGACCAGTGGCCCCCGTTTTTGCTTGTTCTCATTCTTTCTATAACAACAGAACAAACCTTTGAGCGTGCCGCAGGGACAAGCGCGGCTCAGGGCCCCGGCTTATCGCTCTTCAAGTCCGCGGCAGCAAAGCTGGACGAGCTCCGGAGGGAAGATTCTGCGGTGCTGTCTCTCCAGCGCATCTTCCTTGCATGGATATTCACGACTCAATTGCAGTTCCATGGGCCGGTTTTGGGAGGCCGTTTGGCCACAACTGCCATTCTTTGGCGTGCGCTCCTGCAACTTTGTCTATCGTAGACGCAACACCTTAACATGCACCCAAATTAAAGCCGAGTAAAGACGAGACCAATTTCGTTGATATGAGATGTTGGAGGCAGGAAGGCGGCTCGAACTTGTCGTTTGTTATAGAGGGAAATGAAAAGCTACAGGATGATAGCGTTGGCGCCGATACTTTGGGAGTTACCTATATGGCAGGCTTTATACGAGAGCAAGTCATGTTTTTTGCCTTGAGTTGTTTCTCTATGTATCTATTTTTGCTCTGTATATTATATATGTATTTATTTCTGGCATGTTGGTTAGTGCACGAACACAGAGCCCAGCAGCTAGCGGAGGTCTTTAGGGCGCTTGGCACTGACGCCCGCAAATGCGCTCAGATCCAAAGGGAGGCACGATCACTTTGGGACGATTGTAACAACTTAAGGCGAAGGCGAGTGCTCTGGTCGCCCAAGAGTTGCGTAGTCTGAATGGTAAATGAAGATGCGTGCGCATATGCTGTATGCATATACCTGCGCACGTATCCGTATGGCTGGACTCTTTTTTTGGCTGAGAACACGCGATGAAACTGTTCACGCCATTTGCCAGCCCCTACCAGAGGATTTCCTCTTCGAGCCCCTGCTGCGGTTCAGAAGCTCCCTCAGACCTCTCCGTGACACCGGTGCCTGCTAGGCTGGGACGAAGCAAGCATATTGTTTCCTGCACCAACGCAATTTGTGTGGCTATGCGCTTCATGTTGCGCCTGAGCATACCCAGCACATTTTGCAGAGAAGGGGGGCGTGGAGAGACTGAATCTGGTGTTTTTGTTCGAGGCCTCAGAAGCTATGGTCTACGGACAAAAATGAAGTTGACCTGAAAAGGGGACGGTGCGAAAAACTTTACCACTGTATAGTATTGTTTGCTCAAGTTGTACGACTAGGTTCAGCTGAAAGCGTTCCCCATGTCCATCTGCACGATAACTCACTAGCTGACCTCAACTGTCGAGCCAGACACTGAGTGCTGTAGAACTGTCGGATAATTAGGATCGACTTTCGTCCTTGCTCAAGTAGTAACTCTTGCAATCAAGAATATTTTAAAAGAGTTGTTTGAATTGGGCGGTAGATTTTAAAATTTATTGTACCATCCACTGTAGCACGTGTAAAGCCCACAGCATAAGAATGTGGACTTTAGTGAGCTACTAGGCACTCCTTAAAGGATAACTGCTCTCAGGCTGAGATATTGTCGCAAGATGCAAGCGACCAAAGGACGTCCTGCAAATGGCCCACGGCCAAATCAGGTGTCTATATTGTGTTGGCTCTGGATATCCACAGCCTCGAAATATTTTTCAGTATGCTTAGTAAGAACTGACGGCACGCCACAGCCTGCAGCAAACTCGAGCCACTAATTAAGGCACCTCTATGCTGGGAAGGCTTAGCATGGTGGCACCTTCCCGTTGGGAGCACCTTCAGTCCTCTATAATAGTTGCAGCCTCTGCTTTCATATCCCCGCCCCTTTGCCCTCTCAGTCACATGAAACAACATGAAACAAACAATGAGTTGCGGCGTAGCCGTCAGCTTAGGAGGGCTCTGCAGTGACATGTTGTTACAACCTCGTGCAGCAGAGAAACACTTAGTTCAAGCGAAATTGCCAATGAACTCTGGCCTGTGGGTCCTGAATGGACCTCGTTCTTCTGGTTTTCGGACACCTGTTCAGACAACCAGTGAGAACGGAGGCAAATCTCGAGCGCATGCACACAACAAAGATAATTGTAACATTTGCAGGAGGAGAGAAACGAAGAATATCTGAAACAGCATTTCGATCTAGTTTGTAGTAGCCTCAGCAGGTCACTTCCTGCTTGGGCGTGGCTGCCGTGCAGCGGAAGTGTGTGTGCGTGCACAATTCAGCGTAGATGCTTTGAAAAGTGTTAAAAAGAATATTTCATCTGTCCAACTCTATCCGATGTTCAACTGGGTGAGGAGAAGTGCCGCTTGCGCAGTCGCGATGCCTTAACGTGCGCATGCTCGCTGATGACCATTCCCCTGGGCGAGGCTTCCGAGCGTTTACCTGCAGAACGCATGCTGCTTATTCTCATCATTATACCTCATATATACTTTTAGTTGAGTTTCTTTATCCTGTATCTACTTCTTATTCGAGATATGGGGATTTTTCCCGGGCGGGAGCTCCTTGGAGGACTCGCCCTGGTTGTCTTTATGGACAGGCTTGTGTGTTCAGCATCGTTAGAGAACGACGAAACGGCAGCTTTAGAGGAACTTGAAAAAACTTTGTCTCCACTTGGCTTGCGGGAAGGTCGTCCCGATGCACATGTAGTTGAGGATGCTTCCTTAAGCCTGGAAGATGCCTTGGATGGGTGGGAGGTTTCGCCCGAGTTGCTTCAGGAACTAATTACACCTACCGACGAGAAGGTCAATTTGCTCATAGATTCATCAATTGTCTCGTGGATGGACTCTGATGCAGAAAAGATACCGGAGGAAGTACGGAAGGAGATGGTGAAAGACTTGGAGCGGGCTCGTGCGTTGGGCCTTCGCCAGGTTCGTCTCTTCAACTACATGGTTGAACTCAAGGGTCTAATAGACACATCAGAAGGAGAAGATGGCGTCTACCTGAGAGACCTTATGAAATGGTGCAAACAGATGTTCCTCAATGTCCACGCAGCTGAAGTAAAACTATTCCTCAAGCAAGAGGAGGTAAGGAGGCAATTCTTCAACCCAGGGGAGAGCAATCCTCTCTCCTTGGACTCTCGAACCGTCTATCTTATCCTAAAGCATCGTGCTGACGCGATTGTCGGACGATTCGAGGCCTACATGCCCGAATCAAAGACAGGCCCCGAAGCAGTAAATGAGGGGAAAAGTGCAGATGTCACGAACAAAGGGTGAAGAAGCATTTGTCTTTCAAACGTGAAAAATTGCCCTTTTTGTGCAGGGCTGCTTAGATCTCCCCAGACAAGGCACTTCGTGCTGTCGTGTCCCAGACGTTTTGACCGCAACCTCCCGGCGAAAGCGCCGTTTCCAGCCCTTTTTGTCTTTTGACCAACGGGCGTCTGGACACTACGAATTTGCTTTGCCTATAACTGGTTAATATTAACGGATTTGTGAAGTGAACACAAATAGTCACTTCAAGTGCTACCGCCTATGGGGGAACATATGCTCATAACACCAACGAAGCCATAGCGCCGGAAAGTTGGAC
>NW_013575960.1:12023-14759 GCF_000499745.2 Eimeria mitis
GCGTCCTTTATTTTGCCTGATGTCTGAAGAGGCGGCACAGAAAGCTCAGATGGTCACAGTAACGTGTTGGTCCACTTCCTGCTCCGGGTCTGGGCGTAAGTCGTCTCTAGCAAACCGTTCTTCGCTGTAGAATTTTGCTTTAACAGTGCGTCCACCAAATGCACGCCCATTAAACGTGAGCAGGGCTCGCGTTGCCTCTTCTTTTCTCTCGTATTCACAGAAGATCCGAACCGCGCAGTCATCTGGCACCCCTGCAGCCTCAAATATGCGAACTTGGAGCAGGTTTCCCAATTTCGCTGCTTCCTCCTCTGTCTCTTCCTTCAGATCTGCGTCCACCTGACCCCTACCCACCATGTTCAGCAGCAACAAAATGCGCGTCGGCGCCATATTGAACGTCACCGCCCGAGGCACTTGACCGAGCGACGTTACGTCGTGACCCTATCGAACAACACAGAAAGCATTACCTCGATTCTCAATTCGAAACGAGCCAGAGTGAAGCCGACGGAGGTTGTTTGTCCCTTTTCTCTTCCGCCGCCAGGCGCATGCACCACTTGCAGATAAACAAGGATACATGGACGACCGCTTCGCTGGAGTNTGAAGATCCACATGCCTTAGTATACATGTGCTACTAACAGGAGTCAATACGAGAGTAAGAACACACTTATAACCGCAGAATCTTTTCTTCTACAGCTAAGGGAACAAAGCCAGTCAACTGGTATGATTTGTGTAGAATAACAAGTGTGCTTGTGAAGTAGGTCACACGCGCAACTCAGCAAAACAAACTGCCCAACAAGCGAATGCATCAAATTTGGCACGAGCACCACGGACACTCTCCCCTTTGCACGCACAAGAAGAAACTAAGCGCTTCCTGTGGGTAACGATTAGGCCTGTTCGCTGAAAAAGGAAATTGGTTTGCCTACCTGCACGATAATACCGCTCCTCATAGCCGTTTTCCTTGCCACAAGAGGAGCCGTTATTCCCTGTTTATTGGCACCCAATCCCTCTCCCTGTTTCCACCCCATCTTCTCCATCATACGCGCTGCAAATGTCTTTTTATTTGGGTCAATATATGATGGCAGCAAAGGCGCCTGAGGCTCAGGGGANCCGCCCGCCAAATCAGGTAGGAAAACCGCGGCTGGCCGCCTTGCCTTAATACTCCGTGCATGCGCAGCAAGTGGAAACTGCACAATGGCTACTGCTATGTCCGTACCGTTTCGAGAAGCCTCCTCCTCTTGTTTCTGCTTTTCCAGCTCCTGCTGGCGCAGCCTTTCTAGCTCTTCTCTCTGCTGCTGTCTCATTTTCTCCTTGTGAATCGCAGCGTAGTCGTTCGGTTTTGAGGGGTCATACTCCTGCGGCCAAAGGCCCACGGGCACCCAAGTCGTAGGATCTAAAGGAGCGCTGCTGCCTACAGTTACAGACGTCACATTGAAAACAGGGTCTGCCTGGCTTTTGGCGGATTCTGCTGTTCCTGCTGCAGCGTCCCCCCCACCCGCACCTGCCCCTGATGCGCGTGCCGCAGCAGCCGCATCCGGTTTCTGTTCCTCTGCTAAAACACCAGCATGCAGCTTCTTGAGTCGTTCTAAAACGAGAGCAGCGTCCGCTGCAGCAGCTTGGACGTTTAAAGACGGAGACGCTTTAGGTGCAGCCTTTGCCAACGTCTGTCGCCGTACGACGGCCGGAGTTAAGAGCTTCAGCCTCTGGCTGGCCCACATGGCGCTGCTGGAGCTGGTGGTATCTGTGGTAGCCGCAGTAGCGGCAGCCGCTGCTGCGGCTGTGACTGCAACAGAACCACCGGAACTGGAAGATGACGCGCCTGTGGTTGTGGAAGCTTCAGCTGGTTCATCAGGGTCATCGTACAGAGACCCCAACAACGACCCACTAGGGGCCGGAGTAGGTACGCCTTTCTCTGCGCCATCCCCTTTTGTGGGGGGAGGCAGATCGCCATAAAGAGAATCAAGCATTATTGGAGAGCAGGAAGGCGGGGAAATGGGAGGGCGAGGGAAGGGAAGGGCGGCGAAAGAAGGACTGCACGTGATTGCTGTTGCAAATGCACGTGAGTACTGTTGCAACTATAAATTGCGCAGGAATGCTCAGAGGCCATACAGTACTGTCAGCCAAGCCCTGCAGCTGCAACAGCAAATAAGTTCTTAAAGTGCTTGCACGAGCTCAGTCGGTATGAACGAGGCGGCCGATCCCTTCGATGAGGTCTTTCCATACAGGCTAGTTTGATTAAACTGCCATAACCGTATTTCCATGAAAGAGATAGAGAAATAAGAAAGAAATCCGTCGCCCTCTGGGGGGTTCTTGCAGGCTGCTGCAGAGCATCAGGCAAAGACCGAAGAGATAACTGCGAGACGGAAAGCTGCTGCACGTGTTTAAAATGAGACGCATGAAGCAATAAAAAGTATATTCATAATTTAAAAATAAGATCAGCCAAAGTGTCTACACCCGAAAATCGATTTGAGTGAGCGCCTTGGTTGAGTTTACGAAAATGCGAGCCCCAACGTGTGGACTGGGAAGTCCCCTGTTGGGGAGTGCTTACAAATGTTTGATGAATTATATGCATTGAAACAAAGAATATATTTAGTCAAGCGGAAAAAAGAGCACAAAAAAGGAATTGTGGCCCCAAAATGCCTTCCTGCATGCGCAGCAGCCCGGCATAGGGAACCACTTACGAATTACCTCAATCAATCACCCCACATTTTCCGAAGTGCTCGCAACTAGCCTTGAATTTTC
>NW_013575961.1:0-1115 GCF_000499745.2 Eimeria mitis
ACGCAGCACTACACTGCGTCCCTTCATGCCGCCCAAGGAAACAATGCGCCTAACTGAAGACGGCCAAAGGGGGCAGAGTCATGTTCCCATTCACCCATAGTCATGTTTGGATACGGATGCCGCCTCATTCGTTTTAAAGGTGGACGCACGCTGCAGCGAACAGTGCAAGGTGTAATTGCAGCTTGGAGTGGATTACAAACAACTGGATTGCTAGGCACTAGGCGAACAACTGTTGAAACAGGCGTTTCCCAGATAGTAAATTTCAGTTAGGCGCTGCAATCTGACGACGCGATAACGCAAGCCAAAGAAAGAAAAACGAACGCGAAGTGACAAAAGCAAAAACAATTTTCTGCCGACGAAACGACGAGCAATGAACGTAACAACAACGGACCTGCAGCAACAGTTAGAGGATCAGCGCAGGCTTACTTGCTGAAACATAGATACACATCGACGCGTGCAGCTAGGGGCTTCATGCGCAGCAAACATTTCCATGTAATGAGTTAAGCAAGTAACATGACCGGTTCTAACCGTGCTCGCTCCTTAGCAGCTAGAGGCATATCCATTGCCAACAGTAACAACGTTGGAGTCAGGTAGACAGTTTGGAAGAACGCCGACGTTAAAGAATGCCTCAATCGACGTCGCCTACAGACGACAATTCCGGGAATGCTCGTATTGGCGCTCCACAACGTACTCCGTATAATATGCCTAGACCTTTGTGCACAATTTGCTAAGGGGCAACAACTGTATGCTGCTACTGGAAACCCGTGCCGTACCAGGATAATATCTTGCTCGTGAAGGCTCACAACAGCACGGCCAAATCGCCAGTAGGCATCCTGCGTGATGCTCTTGCAAGACTACGACGCCTTCGAGCTATCAAACCAACGTAGTTGCCAAGAAGTGCAACCGCCTGTCCCTCAAAAAGAAGCAGGGCGTTTCATTTGGTGGCGTAAATAAGTGAGTAAAGGGTGATGTATGAGTCTTCCTCGCTGGGGTCGACAACTTCATCCCACACAGCCCAGGACGCGCAGCGACTATGGTACACACAAAAAAATATTTTGAACTGTGCGGTAAGAGAAATGAAGCAGCCAAGACGCGTCCCGTCTTATTCTGGAATA
>NW_013575961.1:1140-1456 GCF_000499745.2 Eimeria mitis
ACACGCCTGGCGTGCACCCATACCACTATTCTCTATGCATACCACAGAGCTCGTGCACATTTCCGGTCAGAAACGGATGATTTCCTGTCTCTAATATGGCAGCAGCATCGTTGCCCTGCCGTTGGGCCTACGCAGAAAACCACAACTGGGCGTTGCAAGCCAGCCCGCAGCTAATCGTGCACTCCTGCGACAGCCCGCTCATATTCGATGATTCGACGTCCACCGCACAATGCCCCACATAGTATTATGCCGTCGATGCATCCCTATTCTCTATTTAACACCAGCCAACACGACATTCGTATCACGTACACCAGCC
>NW_013575961.1:1592-1998 GCF_000499745.2 Eimeria mitis
AAACCAGCGCACGCCAGCCATCCCTGACGACGTCCTCACAAAAGGGACATACGGCTACAAGGTCATGCACACTGCTACGTTAAGGCGCGGAGAGCGGCTACCTGAAGCATATCGGGGCATACAATTCCTTTCAAGGCGCCCTTCGGAATGCAATGCTAGACACTGCATAACGCCCCTAGAGCAAGATACTGCAACCTGAATACTGTCAAATGCATCCCACAGAAAAATAATGCTGCGCACGCTACAAGCAGTAGTGACATGGCAGGTTCTGCAACAGTTTCCTCGTGAACAATCTCTACGCTGGGCAACCACCTGCATGCAATCTGAACACAAAGCTAACACAGCAGTCATTATCACTGCTTTCAGTAGGGCTTCCTACCGCGCCGAAGACAACATTGTACCCCGT
>NW_013575962.1:0-1121 GCF_000499745.2 Eimeria mitis
CTTCAGCGAGGCACCACGACGAGCTGGTACTAGTGGTGTTGGCCCTCAACAATCCTGCTCGAGCCTGCCTCACACTTACGAACCACACATACGGTGTGTGCATCTAAAGTGATAAGTGGCGTCTGTAGCCTAAGTGCGTTTGTATGCTACATTGGCGGACCTGAACAAACAATTACTGACGCCAACTTGGACTGCAACGAAAAGCATCAACGAGCAATACACTGCAGCAAAAAAAAACAAAGGGTAGTGCCAACTGCCTCTGCACATTGCCAGCAGACTCAAACACTCTCCCAAATAGCTGGCGATGGGGAGTTTCCACCGCATACAAGGCGCCGTTCTTCCTGCAAAGATTCTGCGTAAAGCGTACTTCCTGACGGCGTACAGCCAAAACTCAAGTCGGCTCAACAGTCGTCCACTCAGGCACTTCGCTCCACATGCTGCACTGCATCTACACCAAGCGCAGCTTAAACGGGCACCACCGCCCCTCGCAGTAACGGCGCCACCGCTNTGTCCCATGACGTCTCAAGAACACTGCTTATTGGCGTCCCGTCAATAGTGCTTTCACACTATGGCATGCAAGTTCCCACATGGCCGGATGCCAAGCTTAGCCCTTGCCCATCACACCAGCAGCCAACTGTAAAACCCAGGCAGTCGCAAATACCCAGGCGTAAGCAAAGATTAACCCCTGCCATGCAGCAGCACATCTGGAATTTGGTTTCTTTGCCAGCTCCCCTTCCCTACAAGACTCGTCTCTCGTACGCCAATGAAAAAACAGCCAGTCTTCCAGGTGGCCCAACAGTTCATGCCAATTCAATATATCCAGCATACTGCCCATAATGCCCTCAAATACAGCAACACCCGTTGCTTTTGATTGCCGTATATCAGACTTATTTGTCCCCTTTCCAGGAAACATGCAGCCTCCGCTTTGCCCCTACGCCCCTGCTCTGGAAATCGAACGTACTGCCTGCTGTATGACATAGTCGCGCAGTTGCACAGAAATTCCGTTTGCTGCTCGCAGGACCCATGACTAGTTGCAGCAGATGCCTTGGTATAGAACCGCGCTTTCCCCTGTCAATGCTCTGCATTTTGCTGGCAGTTGAGCCTGCCATCTCCTGAAATTC
>NW_013575962.1:1204-1998 GCF_000499745.2 Eimeria mitis
CTTACGACGACCATCCTTATTGATGCTGGACTGGTGGAGTCTCTCCGGCCTTCCAATGACCCTCTGAGTCACTCGCGGTGTTCATTAATTAAACATCCAATGTACGGCCTGACGCAAAGGGATCCAACAACCTTCCTGTGCGCATGTGATTCACAGTCCACCCTCGTATTCGTAGCCGAAAGCTGACTGGGTTGCGCTCTGAAGGGATCCCAGATGCTCTGCTGTGCTAATGTGCTAATGAAACGAACGCCTCTGCAATATGCTGAATATTGCAGCCACTTCCTTTCCATCACAGACAGTCTCATCGAACCAATACATGCCAAGCATCAGATGCGCCGAATAGAGAGAAAACTGTTTGGCATGCATCCAACACTCCAAACGGGTAAGCCATCCAAAGGTTAGGCATACTTGCTGACGTATCAATTTCGCCAAACGTCGCCACCTCATTCGTTAGCCGCACCTCCACCTTGAATGACCGGCATCCGTAAAGTACTCGGCGGTCCTCCAAACAAGCTATCATAACATGCAGCATGCACACGCGAGCCGCAGCGCTTCACCACGAGCTGGTTTTAATCGTGGCGACGCTCGACAATTGTGTTCGAGTCTGCCTCACTGTTCGGAGTCTTACACACGTTGTGCGCATCGAACGTGATAAATGAAGTCTGTGGCATAAGAGCGTTTGCATAATACACTGGCGAACCTAAACAAACCATTAGTGACACCACCGTGAAATGCAATGGCAAGCATCAACAATCAATACACTGCAGCAAAAAAACATAGGGTAGTGCCAGCCG
>NW_013575963.1:0-345 GCF_000499745.2 Eimeria mitis
GGAAGCCAAAACCGAGGACAAGGCGCTCTGATAAAAACACAAAAGATGAATACAATGTCAACAAACAAATTCTAGTTACTTCTTGCTCGCATGCATGCTGCATGCATGCTGCATGCAGGCTGCATGCATGCAGCCTGCATGCATGGAGCCCGTGCATGCATGCTGCACGCATGCAGCCTGTATGCATGGAGCCCGTGCATGCATTATGCATGCATGCTGCATGCATGCAGCCTGTGCATGCAGACTGCATGCATGCAGCCTGTGAAGGAATGGCATACGAGAAGTCGGGTACGCAGCCTCCAGCTTCCTTTGCTTCTTCAGCCCCCTGGTGGCCAGAGAGATTGA
>NW_013575963.1:445-934 GCF_000499745.2 Eimeria mitis
CACTGCATGTAGCCTGCATGCATGCAGCCCGTGCATGCATGCTGCATGCATGTTGCATGCAGCCTGTGCATGCATGCTGCATGCATGTTGCATGCATGCAGCCTGTGAAGGAATGGCGTACGAGAAGTCGGGTACGCAGCTTCCAGCTTCCTTTGCTTCTTCAGCCCCCTGGTGGCCAGAGAGATTGATTGAAAGTGAATACATATATTCTATTTTGTTTCGTTTTATATTTATTTTATTTACCTCTGTTTCGGCTCGTTGCAATATAGAAGCTTCTAATTGCTGCAGAATACAGAAAATATGTGTGAAGATATTCAAAGAAACCCAAAGCTACAAACCTGCTGTTCTTCTATGGGCAATTTGTGAACCTTTCGTTCAAAACTTTTTATGAATGGAACTGAAGAATCCTGAAACCAGACTGATGAGTGAAACCAAAAGAATGCAGAAAAAAAGTACAGATGAAGGAGAAGAAAGATAGATAGTGAAAAC
>NW_013575963.1:1034-1173 GCF_000499745.2 Eimeria mitis
TGAGTGAAACCAAAAGAATGCAGAAAAAAAGTACAGATGAAGGAGAAGAAAGATAGATAGTGAAAACGGATGAAAACAAAAAAAAAGAGGAATTTCAGAAATAAAATATTTTTCAGAAAAAGAATATGCATCTGAAACC
>NW_013575963.1:1273-2267 GCF_000499745.2 Eimeria mitis
GGGTCCGTAGGCGGCCAGCCTTTGATGATTCCTCTTACAACCGAGCAGAAAAAGGAAAGACAGAAAAAAATAACCGCAAAAAATATATACATTTGCATTAATATATTCACAAAAAGGAGAATCATGAATCAGAAGAACGCACCGACGATCGAAACCGCAAAACCCTCGACGGTGGTTTCAGGTGTATAGACACCTCACGGTGGCGGCTGGCGGCCGCCTGGAAACCACTGGTTTCACTCCTCAAAAACCACGAATTTTTAATCTTTTTTTTCTGAATATATAACAATTCTTCGTGACTTTTCACTATTACAACACAGAAGTTCATCGTAAATATATTTTATGATGAATGCAGCAGCGTACCACTGTATAGGGCGGTGGTGAACGAGCACCTACCTCTGTGTCTACCGGTTGGAATCTACAGAATGCATTTTCAATATCTTTTTTCGTTTGTTTCAGTATTTAAAAATTAAAAATTCAACAAACAAACCACCGAAATTACAGTGAAGTTTCAGCCGCAGGCGGATGCACAGCCGACGCTTTCTACTGGCGTTACCGGTGGTTATTGAATTCGCAAAAAGTAAGATGCTTCCGCCCATAAGAGCATCATTTTAATTACTTTTGAGCAAATATCATTTTATTACATCTATTATTTTTATTATTTCAACATAAAAATTAAAACTAAAATATAATTCAACTTTCTGCGCACATCGAGGCCCTTTGGGGGGCCCCCGGGGGCCCCCCAGGGGCCCCCGGGGGGCCCCCAGAGGGCCTCAAGAGTCTGCATGTCATTGGGGCTTCGATTTGACTTGTTATGAAGAAATAGTTTAATTAATTTGTTAGTTTTTTGATTTATTTTAATATAAAAAGGTGATGAAGACGAATAAATATTTTTATTGAATTTTAGGTGAAGGGGGAGAGGAGGAGTCCGCCTGCGTTTGTTGCAGCGATGCAGCGGCATCCTTCAGCTGTATCTTCTCCTTTCCTTTTTTCTTTT
>NW_013575964.1:886-1051 GCF_000499745.2 Eimeria mitis
TTTTTTTTTTTATTTTTTCAATTTTTGATTTATTTTTTCGTTTTTTTTTCTTTCTCCCCCCATTGATTAATTAATTAATCTATTTATATATTTATATATTTATTTATTTATTTATTTATTTATTTATTTATTTATTTTTTTTTTTTTGTATAGCCTGCTTTTTTT
>NW_013575964.1:1154-1997 GCF_000499745.2 Eimeria mitis
TATTTTTTTTTTATTTATTTTATTTATTTTTTTATTTATTTTATTTATTTATTTTTTATTTGTTTATTTATTTATTTATTTTTTATTTATTTTGTTTTATTTTATTTTATTTTGTTTTATAGACACAGATTACTACGTTCACCTCATGGCCTGGTTGGGGGTAAGCTTTTTTTTTTATTTATTTATTTATTTTTTTTTATTTTTGTTTTTATTTTATTTTGTTTTGTTTTTTATTTTATTTATTTTGTTTTGTTTTATTTTGTTTTGTTTTGTTTTATTTGTTTTATTTTGTTTTATTTTATTTTGTTTTATAGACACAGATTACTACGTTCACCTCATGGCTTGGTTGGGGGTAAGTTTTTTATTTATTTTTTTACTTTTTATTTTTGTTTTTATTTTATTTTGTTTTGTTTTGTTTTATTTTATTTTATTTTATTTTATTTTATTTTATTTTGTTTTATATTTTTGTTTTCCGTGCTGTTGTTTATATCTTTATTATTTTTATTTTTTGTATAGTTTTTTTTTTGATGTTTGTTTTTGTTTTTGTTTTTGTTTGTTTCTTGTGCTGCTGCTTGTTCCGCTGTTGCTGCTGCTGCTACTGCTGCTGCTGTTGCTGCTGCTGCTGCTGTTGCTGCTGCTGCAGCTGCTGCTGCTGCTGCTGCTGCAGCAGCAGCAGCTGTTATTAAACCTAAACCCCCCCTAAATACAAAAACAGCACCAAACGAAATAAATAAAAAAATGAGTAAACACCGAATCACCAGCCAAAACCAAAAAAAACAAAATAAAATAAAATAAAATAAAATAAAATAAAATAAAATAAAATAAAATAAAATAAAATAAAAT
>NW_013575965.1:0-150 GCF_000499745.2 Eimeria mitis
GATCCTCCCGCGCCATTCGAATCTGATGAAAGCCCGCTTCGAGATCTAATGTTGAGAAATAGGAGGCTCCGCCTATTAACTCCAGTACCGTCTGTATACATGGCATGGGGAACTCTGTGGAGATTGTTAAGGAGTTGAGTGCTTGGTAAT
>NW_013575965.1:434-1781 GCF_000499745.2 Eimeria mitis
GAGCTACGGGTGGAGGTAATTTGCGGGCTTCTTCGCTCTCGATCCATCTATCGAACTCGGTAAATTCTAGTATGGCGCTGGGCCACGGTGATTCTTCCGTGTCTTCCAGCTCTTCGTTGCCCTTCGAGCGGTCATCATTCCACTTCCGGTCCCATGTCTTTGCTGTAGATGGTAAAATAGCACACAACAATCGACCTTGTCCTTCAATTGGTTTGCGCTTGTCCACAACATCTCCCGTTTCGGGTACCATGATGATGCAATTCAATCCTTCAGGTGCACCTTTCATCTCTTCCGTATTCTTCCTGGCGCGATTAATGAGATCCTTGATTTGAATCCCGCGTTTCCGTCTAGTCTTCGTCTTATAGCGCTTAGGTGTAGGGCGTAAAAAGACTGCCGCTTCCTCGGCTGTCATTCGAGATATTTGGTGAGCGAGAGTTTCGTAGGCGCAGTCCGTTTCTGTTTTAGGTGTCTCCTTCTTGCTGGCTTTATCAACTGGTCTCTCGCCCTCTTTCCTTAACACCGGTAGGCTGAGCATTCTGCCGTTTACGTATGTTCTGAGTCTGTCAGAATCGAAGAACCACACGACCTTGTATTTATCAAGCCAATCTATCCCGAGAATGACTGCGTAAGGTACTTGGCCTACTAGAAAGTTGCCAGTGAAGCACTCGTTCCCACAGAGGATAGTCAGCCGCCGGACCTCCGTATAGATCCTTATAACTTCTCCGTTCGCCACTGTGAAGGAGTATTCCTCGGTTAGTGTCCTAGTTCTCAGTCCTAATTTCCTGACGATCGTCGGCTGGATAAAACTTCTTGACGCCCCTGTGTCCAAGAGTCCTTCACACGGATGACCGAGTATTTCCAACCTCAAGACCGCAGTTTTGCCGCCGCTGCAGACTCTGCAAAGAGTTCCGTAAGGCTGTTGTCCCGCGGTGTTTTCTTCTGCCCACAGCCACGGGGGTATAAGACATTCTTCCTGGCCTGTCTGATCTACCTTAGTACGTTCCGCGTGTGATGTGTTCTCGTTGGTTTCGTTCCCGTTCCCGTGCGTCTGAATTCCGCTCGACAGCGACCCGTGCCTCCGGCGTTCGTCTCCGTAATTTGTCCGATCATTCCGCTTTGCAGGGGTGGAGATGTTAATGGCATTCGGTCCCGAAGCTACTAGGTGCGCCCTGCCATTATTCCGTTTTGGCCTAGGACATTTCTCTCCCCCAATGCCTAGGCCTTCTCGTTTAACCGTGACTCTCCCTCGCGCGGCCCTGTGTTCGTTGCCGTGATGGCCCGCTGATTTCCGTTCGGTGTCCGACGGTTCGTTGCACAATCCCTAGCGTAGTGATCCATTCCGCCGCA
>NW_013575965.1:1881-2087 GCF_000499745.2 Eimeria mitis
TAGGTGTCCTTGGCCTGTGCACTCGAAGCAACGGGTTGTATCTCTTTCCCCGTCCATCGTCGTTCTCCCCGTCGAATGGGTTTTACGATTGACGCCGTAGACAGCCTCGTTGTGGTGTCTGCTCGCCTCTCCGTGCTCCCTGAGGTAACTCCTACGCTTAGGTCTCGGCTTCTCTGCGCCCTGCAGCTCCTGTAGCGCACGTTTTC
>NW_013575966.1:0-1520 GCF_000499745.2 Eimeria mitis
GGCCCTCTGCAGCGACCTCTACCGGCGCCCCATACTGAAAGGCAGTGTTTGAATTTGCCTCGAGAGAGTGAAGTTCCTGCCGCGATGGCGCCGCAACAGCTGCAGGGCAGCGCTCAACGGCAGTCCAAGGTTCAGATTGGGAATTCCCCTCATCCAAGGTATCTCCCTCATCAGCCGGAGTGTAAATTTCTTGAATCTTCGGGGGAGCTAGGTCTGCTTGGCTTTCCAGCTGCCGGAGTTGCGGCAGAGCCCCAGTCTGAATGTCATTGAAAAGCCCGCGGAAGAAGTCAGCCACGCCGCTGCCCGTTCCCACGCACGGCTCAGCGAAATGGCAACAATCTAAGCCACCGCAGCACAGACAAATGGAAGAAAGCAGTGCTTTAGCGCCGTTCACAGCCCACGCCTCCTCTAAAGGAAGCGGCTCCAACACACTCGGTGGCTCCTCTGCGGGTCGGAGCAACGGAGGCACAAATGGGGCACAGGTCCCAGTGGAGCGGTGGCTCTGTGGATGAGCGGATTCCAATTCTTTCCATCCTGATTCATTAAGAACAGAATGCCCAAATCCCGCTTCCTGCGGCGGCACGGGTGCAGGCCTCCTGAAGCCCTGAGGGGAAACTCCATTAGGCCGAGGCAAGCCCCCGGCAAGGCGCCGCTTCGGGAGGACTTTAACCCGATCCGCTGAAGCAGCAGACTGTGAATTCGATGAAGAGAGGGATCCTGGAGCCTTCTGAACCTCTGCAGAATGAGGCTGAGGCTGAGCCTGTAGCTTCTTCTGTCCACGCAAAGGCTGAGGGTTCCCCAACAACTGAACCAAATGCACTTGGAGTTCAATTTCCTGCCTGCGCAAACAGCACCGCAAGCATACACAAGTCTATGCTAAGCATCTATCAGAGACATTCGTGTTGCCATGCCCTCGGTTCTACACATCCAAGGGGAAAAGCATGCTTGCAGTATTGGATATATCCATTCATTTGCGTTCGTAGCAGTGCATACACCGTAAAAACATGGAACTTGTTGTGTCCAAGAAGAGTGTCGATAAGCCACTGCTAATGCAACTGAAATCCTGTTGTGCCCTCCTAAGAAAGCTGATATCGCCTACAAGCAACAGAAACTCGATGGGAGAAACTACGGTCAATACTGCGGACGACGCAGTAGGCCAGGCAACCGACCCATTCAACGAACTCACTGCGCCACAGCCTCTGGGGTGTTGGGAGCAAGCCGCCAAACCTCGAGGGGCTCGCTGGTAATGCTAGCGCCTTCAGGAAACAGCTTCAATACGACCCAACCACGCTCAAAGCAGCACGTGCAGAGACCGTCTCGCCAAGACTTGTTTTTTTTCTGTTTCTGTGCAGTGTATATGCACTCGGCAGAGAAGTCGAACCACGTTGGGGGCGCTAACATCTCCACAAAGCCGTGTGGTGCTCAAAGTGAGGTGCTCAGAAGCTCAAAGGGATATCCTCGACCCTCACACCACATGTCTTCAGCCCCAGCTTCAGCGCAGCTGCAAAATCCCCTGCCAC
>NW_013575966.1:1551-1995 GCF_000499745.2 Eimeria mitis
GTGGCGGCCTGTACGACACCTTCCGCCAGACATTCCCTGTAATTATCATCGTAAAGCCACCATCTTTTGCTTTCTTAGCTTGCAGAATCCATCGGGGGGTGTTCCACCGACCTTACCACCACCGCCAGCCCCAGGCTACTGCGGCTCGACCAGCAGTAGGAGATCGGCGGTGGTAAACAAATAGTGGGCTGCAATTGCTCTCTGTTCATCTTCTTCAAGATGATTGCCGTTATTGCTTTACATATACATGGCAAAAGTAAGCTAAAGTAAGCTGCTAAGTCTTAACTCTTTAGCAGTGGTCGGTTGCTGCTCCCTGCCGGACAGGCTTCACCAGTCTGAGCAGAAACTGGCTCCTGCCATCTTCTGCCCTATGCTTGCGCAACAACTGCAGCAATGCATCTTTTGAGTATAGTTTTGGCTAATTTGTGCTTCTGCTGTTTCCTT
>NW_013575967.1:0-274 GCF_000499745.2 Eimeria mitis
TATATATATAAATATATAAAAACATATATATATATATATGTGTATCAGCATTTATATACTGGCGCATGTTATCTAAGAACCCCGAGGCTGCTCGGCGTGTGGTCTTCTCCGCCGCCCCGGAGGTAAAGGCAGAGGGCGAGGACTTCGATGCACAGACACTCAACGCTCTCATCAGTCAGTATTGCATGCATGCATGCATGCATGCATGCATGCATGCATGCATGCATGCATGCATGCATGTGTGTGGGTGTGGGTGTGTGGGTGGGTGGGTGGG
>NW_013575967.1:373-1261 GCF_000499745.2 Eimeria mitis
GTGCATGCATGCATGCATGCATGCATGCATGTGTTATGTGTTGGTTGTTGTGGGGGTATTATATACGTTATACTTGTGTTTCGTTTCTATGGTGTGTTTGTATCTATTTGCTGCTGCTGCTGCATCATCATTTGCTGCTGCTGCTGCTGCTGCTGCATCATCATCCCCATCGACTGCTCCTACTGCTGCTACTGCTGCTGCTGCTGCTGCTGCTGCTACTGCTCCTGCTGGTGCTGCTGCTGCTGCTGCTGCTGCTGCTGCTGCTGCTGCTGCTGCTGCTGTGTCTATACAGATAACATATCTATGGTAGCTTCTGTCTATCACAAGCTGCCGGAGACGTTCGTTACTCGGGCTCGGCCTGCTGCAGCAATGCTGCGTAGAGAGGCATCGAGGGGGGGCCCCCTGGGGGCCCCCGGGGGCCCCCCTGGGGGCCCCCCCCTGGGGTCTCAGTCCTCACTAGACGAGTCGCAGCAGCAGCAGGTTGTTGAGAGAGCGAGGAAAGTGCTGCAGCAGCAGCAGCAGCAGCAGCAGCAACGCGGCTCTGGGCGCAGCAGCAGCAACAGCAGCAGCAGAAGCAGAAGCAGAAGCGCACGCTCAGATTCAGAGTCGTATGGATGCTATATAAACCTAAACCCTAAACCCTAAACCCTAAACCCCAAACCCTAAACCCTAAACCCTAAACCCTCAGTTCCACCAAGGCTTATCACACCCAAGCCCCAACGTTCTTCTGGCTAGCGGGATACCATCCACAGACTCAAATGCATGCAAATGCATGCATGCATGCATGCATGCATAAACACACATGCATGCATGCATGCATGCATGCATGCATGCGTGTGTGTTTATGTTTGTTTGGGGCTTGCAGGAGCAGCGAAGGGGGCCCGGTGG
>NW_013575968.1:1484-2085 GCF_000499745.2 Eimeria mitis
ATATTCAAAAACAAATGCAAATATAAATAAAAAACTAAAAATTTAACACAAAAGCAACAAACCCCCTTACTGGGCGGCGCTGCTACCGGCGACCGCACCGGCAACCAGGGACGGCGGTAGTAGGATCGGTTTTTTTTGCTTTTGTTTTTTGAGTGGTTTGTGAGTTTATATTTAAATATATTTTATTACTTTTGTAAAAACTATCTATTTATTTATTATATTCCTCAGCTGTATGCGGCAATGCGGCACCACAGACATACTTGCATACCGACTAGCAACAGCGAGAGCGCCGCCGCTCTGTCTCCATTAGGTATGAACTCGTTTTCTTTTGAGGGTAAACAGAAATTAAAATGACAAATTACAATTAAAAACAAATATAAATTGCAAAAACGCAGCTAAATAAGCTCTTTAAACACATATTTGAGGTGTATGTACACCTGAATCCATCACCGCGTCAACCCCGCCCGGTCCTCCTCGGCCTCTGCCTGTTTACCTTCAGCAGTTGCTGCGTTTGTCTCTTTCTTTTAAGCTAAACACCACCATCTAAGAATATAAATATGCATTTGGAGGCTTTGAGGGTCTAGGGTTTAGGGTTTAGGGT
>NW_013575969.1:869-1190 GCF_000499745.2 Eimeria mitis
GCATTATTATTTTTAAATCTAATGCATATTCATCGTCTTCTAGAGATACCCATGGTCTACCTATTGCTGCTCCTGCTGCTGCTGCTGCTGCTGGGGTTGTTGCTGCTGCTGCTGGGGTTGTTGCTGCTGCTGCTGGGGTTGTTGCTGCTGCTGCTCCTGGTGCTGCTGCTGCTGGTGGGGTTGTTGCTGCTGCTGGTGGTGGTGTAGTACTGCCATCAACTGGTGGTGTTGCTGCTGTTGCTGCTGCATCAGTTGCTGCTGCTGCTGCTGCTGCTGCAGCACCAGCCCCATCAGCAGCAGCAGCAGGAGCAGCAGCAGCAG
>NW_013575969.1:1290-1586 GCF_000499745.2 Eimeria mitis
AGCGGCATCTGGTGTACGCCTATCTCCCATGGGTATTCAGCAGCAGGAGGAGAAGATAAAGAAAGAAGAAGAAAACGAAATATATTTGTTTCTCGGCTGTATATACACAAATCCCTAATAAAATAAGATAAAGTAGAATGAAAAATAAATACATTTTCTATCTTTTTTCCCTTTATTTCTCCCCCTAGTTTTATATTTCTCTTTAATAATATTATATCTCTTTTAGGCATACTGCTGCTGCTGCTGCTGCTGCTGCTGCTGCTGCTGCTGCTGCTGCTGCTGCTGCTGCTGCTGCT
>NW_013575969.1:2242-2535 GCF_000499745.2 Eimeria mitis
CAACAGAAGAGCCGCATGCAGCGCCAGAAGAGCACATGTCTTCGCAACGGGCAGCAGCAGCAGCAGCAGCAGCAGGAGCAGCAGCAGCAGCGGCAGCAGCAGGAGCAGCAGCAGGAGCAGCAGCAGCAGCAGCAGCAGCAGGAATCTCTCTTTCCGTCCCCAGTATGAGGCCGCAGCCGCTGCAGCTAACTGCAGCGCAGCAGAGACAGCAGCAAAAAGAGAAAAAAATAAAAATAAATAAAAATAAATAAAAATAAATAAAAATAAATAAAAATAAATAAAAATAAATAAAA
>NW_013575970.1:960-1097 GCF_000499745.2 Eimeria mitis
TGCTGCTGCTGCTGCTGTTGCTGCTGCTGTTGTTGCTGCTGCTCTTGTTACAGTTGAAGCTGCAGCAGCAGCAGCAGCAGCAGCAGCAGCAGCAGCAGACACTACAGCAGCAGAAGGGGAGAATGTAGCATCGCCTC
>NW_013575970.1:1197-1351 GCF_000499745.2 Eimeria mitis
CTGCTGCTGCTGCTGCTGCGGCTGCATGCACGGGGCTGCATGCAGAAGCAACTTCTTTGCCTTCTTCAGAACAAGCTGCAGCACATGCAGCAGCAACGCCAGCAGCACGCGAAACAACGACAGCAGCAGCAGCAGCAGCAGCAACAGCAGCAGC
>NW_013575970.1:1451-1700 GCF_000499745.2 Eimeria mitis
TAGCAGCAGCAAGCGTTCCTTGCTGCTGCTGCTGCTGCAGCAGCAGCAGCAGCAGCAGCAGCAGTGTGCTGCAGTCTGGGGGTTGATCGCTCAGGTGTATAGGCAGCTCTGGGGTGTACATACACCGCATGCAGCAGCGGTGCTACGGCCTTTGTGTATATAAATTTATTATTATATTCTCTCTTTTTTTTATTTTTTTAGGGTTTAGGGCTTATTATTAGTTACTAGCAGCAGCAGCAGCAGCAGCTG
>NW_013575970.1:2380-2445 GCF_000499745.2 Eimeria mitis
CTGATAGCGAGGCCCTCAACGATTTCTGGGCGAAGCAGAGGCTATACAGCAGCAGCAGCAGCAGC
>NW_013575971.1:0-1354 GCF_000499745.2 Eimeria mitis
ATATATACATATATATATATATATATGTATATATATATATATATAGTTATATATTTATATATACATGTATATGTATACACGTGAAAGTAGTTTTTATCATAAACAAAGTATATGTATCTTTGTAGATATATAGAAATGTATATCTATTTATATATACTTATATATATAAATAGATATACATTTCTTTATATGTATCTATGTTTATATTTATATATATTTATATGTATAAATATATATGTTTATATATATAAATATATATATTTATATATATAAATATATATAAATATATATTTATATATATTTGTTAGTATCTGTTTCGCTTGCACGGAGCGACGATCGCTGTGTTGATGAGGGAGCGTCTGGTGCATTTTGTTAGTTTAAAGCCAAATAAATAAAAAAAAAATAAATAAATAAAATAAATAAAATAAAATAAAATAAAATATTTAATTATTTAATTATTTAATACATATTTAATACAAAAAGAAAAAGGATGAACGCCTGGTGTTGGGGTGTATGTGCAGCTCAGAAACGATGAACCGCCGCCCGTGCTCAGCGGCGGCGTCGGTGGCTGGCGGTGGTTATATGAGGGTTTGTTTTTTGTTTTTTTTAATAAATTTAGAGGAATAAATAAAAAAAAATAATAAATAAATAAATAAATAAATAAAATTTAAAAAAAAAACAAAGAACCAGGTGTACACACAGCCCGACGCAGAGACAGAGACAACACCGCAAGCGACAGAAACGAACATAAAGTAGAGTCAAGCAACAGAAGAGAAAGAAAAGAAGAAAGGAATAAAGAAATAAGAATAAAAAGAATAAAATAAAATAAAATATTAATTAAAAAAGAAAAAAAAACAGAGACAAAAAAAATATATAAAGAAAGAAACAAACCCCTCTTCTCTCTGTTCTCCCCCCTCTGTCTCTCGCGACGCCCATGCTGGTGTATGCGTGCAGTATAAATATCTCTGTTGTTTTATCTTTTTGTTTTTTATGTTTATTTTTCTCTTTTATTTTATTAAATTAATATTATATTTCTTTTTCTTCTTCTTTATAACACCCCTAAACCCCTTACTGCTGCAGAAGGCGGAGATATCTATACACGCAAGCGACAGCTACAGACGCGCTTGAGGTGTATGTACACCTCAGAGCTGTATTTATTGTGAAATATTATTTTTTTTTATTTATTTTTATTTATTTTTTCTTTTTTCAGCAGCAATTATGTTAAAATAAAACCCCGTGGTTGAGGTGTGTGTGTAGCTCGTCTCCTAGTCCTTCGCTCTGCTGTGTTTGTTTGTTTGTTTTTTTTTTTTTTTTTTTTTTTTTTTTTTTTTTTTTTTTTTTTTTTTTTTTTTTT
>NW_013575971.1:1743-2535 GCF_000499745.2 Eimeria mitis
ATTTATTTTTATTTATTTTTTCTTTTTTCAGCAGCAATTATGTTAAAATAAAACCCCGTGGCTGAGGTGTGTGTGTAGCTCGTCTCCTAGTCCTTCGCTCTGCTGTGTTTGTTTGTTTGTTTGTTTGTTTTTTTTTTGTTTGTTTATTATTTATTTATTTGTTTAGTTTTATTTGTTTGTTTGTTTGTATATTATGAGTTTATTTGTTTGTTTGTTTGTTTAGTTTTGTTTGTTTCTTTGTGTGCGTGTTGTTGTTGCTGCTTCTCCCTCTTCCCCCGCCGTCTCTGTCTTTCTTCTTTTCTTTTTATTTATTAAAACAAAAAAATAAATATAAAATAAATAAAAAAAACAAAAAAAAATAAATAAATATATAAAGCAACAAACAACAACACCAACAAAAACACAAACAAACATACTTCATTCTGCAGCTATCTCTCCGCCCTTCTATCTATCTATCTATCTATATATATATTATATAAAAATAATAAATTTATTATTATTTTTATTTTATTTTATTTTATTATTTTATTTTATTATTTTATTATTTTATGTTTGCTTGAATATATAAACAAATACACATACAGTGTGTATATACACCTGCCGATCTATACTATATATATAATACATATATATTATATATGTAATATATATATAGTATATAATATATATATATAGTATATACATATATACTATATATACATATATATATATATATATATATATACATATATTATATATATATATATTATATATATATATATATTATATATATATATATATATATATATATAT
>NW_013575971.1:4402-6892 GCF_000499745.2 Eimeria mitis
GTTGTTCAGGCTTCGCGTTTAGGGTTTAAGGTTTTAGGGCGTATAAAGTTTAGGGTTTAGGGTTTGTCGTTTCGGGTTTTGCCTTTAGGGTTTAGGGTTTAGGGTTTGTTGTATAGGGTCTAGTTTTTAGGGTTTAGGGTTTAGGGTCTAGTTTTTAGGGTTTAGGGTTTATGGTTTAGGGTTTGGGGTTTAGGGTTTAGGGTTTAGGTTTTAGGGTTTAGGGTTTGGGGTTTCGGGTTTACGGTTTAGGGTTTAGGGTTTAGGGTTTAGGGTTTAGGGTTTAGGGTTTAGGGTTTGGGGTGTACGTGCAGCTCTTTGGGTGCGCCTGGGCAGCAGAGTCCTCCCCACCGCCCTCGCGTTAATCCTTGCCCAGACCTTCAGGCGCTGCAGTCAGACAAACCCTGCTGCTGCTGCTGCTGCTGCTGCTGCTGCTGCTGCTGCTGCTGCTGCTGCTTGTGGTGGTGGTGGTGGTGGTGCAGCTGCTTGTGGTGGTGGTGGTGCTGCTGCTGCTTGTGGTCGTGGTGCTGCTGCTGCTGCTGCTGATGCTGCTGATTCTGCTGCTGATGCTGGATGCTGTTGCTGCTGCTGGATGCCGCTGCTGCTGCTGCTGCTGCTAGTCTGGGTGATGCAGCTGCTACTAGTGCTGCTGTTGCTGTTCTTGTTGCTGCTGCGTTGTTTGCTGCTGTTGCTGCTGCGGCCTTTTCCATGAATACAAGAGTTTAAGGGTTTAATTGACAGTCAGTTGCTGCTGCTGTTGCTGCTGCTGCTGCTGCTGCTGTTGTGCTGCAGCGGTGCTCGTCAGCGTATCGTATCGCTTGCTGCTGCTGCTGGGTGCGAGGGTTTGCCGCTGTCTTTGCTGCTGCAGCGGCACCTCTGCTGCTTCAACTCGCTGCTGAACCCCACAGCCCTTGGCTTTGATGATCTTGCTGCTCTCGTCCGCAGCAGCTGGCCTGCTGTTGAGCTCCGCTGGCCAGACAGCAGCAGCAGCAGCAGCAGCAGCAGCGGCAGCAGCAGCAGGAGCGGCAGCAGTACGCACGAGAAAGAGCAGCAACACGAACTGCTGAAACAGGAGCAACAGGCAGAAGAACAAGAAGGAGGGGAGAAACAGCAGCAACAGCAGCAACAGCTGCAGCAGCAGCAGCAGCAGCAGCAGCAGCAGCAGGAAAAGCTGAAAAGAGAAGAACAGAAAATAGGCAAAGAAGAGCAGCAGCAGGAGCAGCAACAGCAAGGCGAGCAGAAAGAGCAGCAGCAGAAGGAGCAGCAATCCCCACAAGAGCAGCAGCAGCAGCAGCAGCAGCAGCAGCAGCAGCACGAACGAGAAGAGGATCAGCAGACCCAGGAGGCAACCAGCGAAGCATCAGTTCAAGAACAAGAAGAGCAGCAGCAGCAGCAGGAACAGCAGCAGCAGCAGCAGCAGCAGCAGCAGCAGCAGCAGAAGCAGCAGGATCCCTGTGGCCCCGTTATATATTATGTGCGGCCGCTGCTGTCTCTTGAGGCTCACCTCTTCAGCAATTTGCTGTTTGCTTTGATCGCCGGTGCAGCAACGCAGCAGCAGCAGCAGCAGCAACTGCAGCAGCAGCAGGAGATACTGAAACAAAAGCAGGAACAGCAGCAGCAGCAGCAGCAGCAGCAGCAGGATGCAGAAGAAGACGTAAAGCCGCCCGCTTTTGAAGGCGTTCCTTTTGCTGCCCTCCCCAAACTATGGCAGGTAAACTCTCAGCAGCAGCAGCAGCAGCAGCAGCAGCAGCAGCAGCAGCAGCAGCAGCAACAGCAGCAGCAGCAGCAGCAGCAGCAACAGCACCAACTACAGCATAAGCATAGCGAGCAACCATAGTATGCCTCCCAGCAGCGGCTTCACCGTAGCAGCTGCAGCACCATAACCACCACCACCAGCAGCACCATCAGGAGCAGCAGCAGCAGCAGCAGCACAATTAGCAGCATCAGCAGCATCAGCAACAGCATCACCATCAGCAGCAGCACCATCAGTACCATCACCATCAGCAGCAGCGCCGTCAGCAGCACCATCAGCAGCAGCAGCACCATCAGCAGCAGCATCACCAGCAGCAGCATCAGCACCATCAGCACCATCAGCAGCAGCAGCAGCAGCAGCAGCAGCAGCAGTGTTGCGTGTGTATGCAGGAGAAGTACAGCGCGCTAGCAGACCTTCGGCGGTTTCAGGTTGCAGCAGGGGCCCGCGATTTGTTCACTTTCTTAGAAACGCTCCCGCAAGTTGTTGTGCAAAAAAAAAACGGAACTATACTCGTCAGCAGCAGCACAGCAGCAGCAGCAGCAGCAGCAGCAGCAGGAGAAGCAGCAGCAGCTGTAGCAGTAGAAGCAGCAGCAGCAGCAGTAGAAGCAGCAGCTCCAGCAGTAGAACCAACAGCAGTAGAAGAAGCAGTAGAAGCAGCAGCAGCAGCAGCAGAAGCAGCAGCAGGAGTACCAGCAGCAGCAGCAGCAGGAGTAGCAGCAGCAGCAGCAGTAGTAGTAGTA
>NW_013575971.1:6992-7793 GCF_000499745.2 Eimeria mitis
AGCAGCAGTAGAAGAAGAAGCAGCAGCAGCCGTTGCAGTAGAAGCAGCAGCTGAGAAGAAGCAGCAGCAGCCGTAGCAGTAGAAGCAGCAGCAGCAGCAGTAGAAGCAGCAGCAGGAGTACCAGCAGCAGCAGCAGCAGGAGTAGCAGCAGCAGCAGCAGTAGTAGTAGTAGTAAGAGGAGGGGTAATATAGGGGGTTGTTGCAGCAGCATCAGTAGGAAGAAGAACGAGAGATGAAAGGCAGCAAATGTATTAACAATGCTGCTGCTGTTGCTGCTGCTGCTGCTGCTGCTGTTGCTGCTGCTGCTGCTGCTGCTGCTGTTTGCGTTTGTGCTGCAGCTGAACCTTGCTGAGGGCGTGGTAGTGCCTGGGGGGCCGCAGTACATCCCCTTCGCTCTGCGGCGGCAGCCGACGCCAGCAGCACCGCAGCAGCTGTGCGGCAGTTCTTCTCTAGTTTCTGCTCCTTTCTATGGAGCAGCAGCAGCAGCAGCACCAGTTGTAGCAGCAGCAGCAGCAGCAGCAGCAGCAGCAGCACCTGCAGCAGCAAACGTGCCGCTTGTACCCGCCGCCAACATCCTCGATATGCATCACCTTGCGGGGGCTCCTCCTGCTGCTGCTGCTGCTGCTGGCTCTCTGATCGCAGGCGCTGTTGGCCCCCAGCAGCAGCAGCAGCAGCAGCAGCAGCAGCAGCAGAGGCAGCAGCAGCAGCAGCAGCAGCTGGGGTTTTTGACGGGCGGCATATGGAGCGGCACCCCAAGGCCCCCTTCAGACGCTGCCAGCCGCGCGCAGCTCAGTAGGGCTT
>NW_013575971.1:7893-8778 GCF_000499745.2 Eimeria mitis
AAGAGGCAGCAGCAGCAGCAGCAGCAGCTGGGGTTTCTCACAGGCGGCATATGGAGCGGCACCCCAAGGCCCCCTTCAGACGCTGCCAGCCGCGCGCAGCTCAGTAGGGCTTCAGCTGAGGCGCTGCTGCGGCTGCTGGCGCAGCAGCAGCCGCAGCAGCAGCAGCAGCAGCAGGCAGCAGCAGCAGCAGGACAGCAGGAGGTTCCTTGCCCGAAGATGCCCCCCAGCCTCAGCCGGCCAGCCCCGCAGCTTACGCCGCAGCAGCTGCTGCAGCAGCAGCAACAGCAGCAGCATCAACAGGCTGTGCTGCAGCTGCTGCAGCGGCTGCACCCCAATGCGCTGCAGCAGCTGCTGAGAGATGCAGCAACAAATATTGTTGGAGACGAACGGCTGTCGCATATGTTGCACGGCCTCGTAGCGGGCAACAGGCAGCAGCAGCAGCAGCAGCAGCAGCAGCAGCAGCTGCCACTACAGCAGCAGCAGCAGCAGCAAATTAGCGGCATTCTCGGGGCTGAAGGTGAGAGCCAGCGTTGACAGCGGAAAGCATAACAGCAGCAACTGCAGCAGCAGCAACAACAACTGCAACAGCAGCAACAGCTACCGCACTAGCAGCAGCACGCACAAACAGAAAAAGATATAGAGAAACAAACAGCAGAAGAGAGACAGAGAAAGAGAGAAACAAACAAAAACAGAAACACAGATAAACCCCTACACATAAGCCGGGCCAAGGGGTGCTCTCACATAGTACCGCTGTGCTGCTGCTGCTGCTGCTGCTGTTGCTGCTGCTGCTGTTGCTGTTGTTGCTGCTGCTGCTGTTGCTGCTGGTGTTTGTGTGTGGCTGCTTCTGCTCAACAGACAGCGCGCGCATCACTGCTGGAAGGGGAG
>NW_013575971.1:8878-10279 GCF_000499745.2 Eimeria mitis
GAGGCGGAAAGCATAACAGCAGCAACTGCAGCAACAGCAGCAACAACTGCAACAGCAGCAACAGCAACCGCACCAGCAGCAGCACGCACAAACAGCAAAAGATATAGAGAAACAAACAGCAGAAGAGAGACAGAGAAAGAGAGAAACAAACAAAAACAGAAACACAGATAAACCCCTACACACAAGCCGGGTCAAGGGGCGCTCTCACATAGTACCGCGGTGCTGCTGCTGCTGCTGCTGCTGCCGCTGCTGCTGCTGTCGTTGCTGCTGCTGTTGTTGCTGCTGCTGTTCTTGCTGCTGGTGTTTGTGTGTGGCTGCTTCTGCTCAACAGACAGCGCGCGCATCACTGCTGGAAGGGGAGAGATGACGACGCAGCAGCAGCAGCAGCAGCAGCAGCAGCAGCAGCGCGTGATGGCTGCTAACCTGTTGGCTGAGCTGTTGACAGCTCACACGCCTGCTGGTGTTGATCTGCAGCAGCAGCAGCAGCAGCAGCAACGAATGCTGGCTGCTCAGCAGCAGCAGCAGCAGCAGCAGCAGATGCAGGAGGCTGCTGTGCAGCAGCTGAAGAAGCAGCTGCTAGGTATTGTTCGTTTGGGCTGCAAGCAGCAGCGGGTGCAGTGGATAAGGAACGAAGACATAAGCGAGATGCTCTGCAGCAAGGAACCGCAGCAGCAGCAGCAGCAGCAGCAGCAGCAGCAGCAGCAACAGCAGCAGCAAGGGGAGGTCGTTGATGGGGACTTCGCTCAACTGNGCAGCAGCAGCAGCAGCAGCAGCAACAGCAGCAGCAAGGGGAGGTCGTTGATGGGGACTTCGCTCAACTGAAGCAGCAGCTGCTCCTCTTGCTGCAGCTTGATAGCCAGTTGCAGCTACTCCTACAGCAGCAGCAGCTGCTGCAACAGCAGCAGCACGATCAGCAGCAGCTGCAGCAACAGCAGCAGCAGCAGCAGACGCAGCACCCTGATATGAACAGCGGAAGCCACGGGCTCCCTGGCTCGACTGCTGCTCCCGTATTTAACACAGAAGCTCCCCTTCCTGCTACTGCTGCTGCTGCTGCTTCTGCTGCTGCAGTGCGTCGCTATCTGCAGCAGCTGCTGCGCTCGCCTGCTGTTGCTGCAGCACGAAGACGCCACCGCCTCCTCACGGCGGGGGTGCCGATCTCTGCTATAAGGAGAGAATGGAGAAGTCATTTTGGTCAGCTCCTGCTGCTGCTGCTGCTGCTGCTGCTGCTGCTGATGCTGCTGCTGCTGCTGCAGTTGCTTCGGCTGCTGCATATGCTCCTGCTGCTGCACGTGTTGCTTCTGTTGTTGCATATTCTACTGTTGTATATACTGCTGCTGCTGCTGCTGCTGCTGCTGCTGCTGATAGCCGATGATGCCCATCGTAGCTACGGCTACAGGCGGC
>NW_013575971.1:10379-11211 GCF_000499745.2 Eimeria mitis
ATGCTGCTGCTGCTGCTGCAGTTGCTTCTGCTGCTGCATATGCTCCTGCTGCTGCAAATGTTGCTACTGCTGTTGCATATTCTACTGCTGTATATACTGCTGCTGCTGCTGCTGCTGCTGCTGCTGATAGCCGATGATGCCCATCGTAGCTACGGCTACAGGCGGCGGTCTCGGCTACAAGCAGCAGCAGCAGAAACAGCAGCAGCAGCAACGGTACCAGCAGCAACAGCAGCAGCAACACCAGTAGAAACATGTGGCTTCCTCTGTGTCTCTTGCTTATACAGCAGCAGCAGCAACAGCAGCAGGATGTCACTGTCTCGTTTGTGGTTCTGCTGTGGCAGAGTTAGCAGCAGCTTCAGCAGCAGCAGCTTACGCATTCGCGTTATATGTGCTGCTGTTGCTGCTGCTGCTGCTGCTGCTGCTGCTGCTGCTGCTGCTGCTGCTGCTGCTGCTGCTGCTGCTGCTGGTGTTTCAGGCTGCTCTCTGTATCAGCGGCTGGAGAAGGTTTGTATGAGTCTAGAAGAGGTGGCGCAGGCAGAGCCGCAGCTGATGCTGCTGGAGGGTGGGGGGGAGACGAGGCTAGCAACGAAGATGCATCTCGATTACTTTGACCTGCTGCCTGCTGCTGCTGCTGCTGCTGCTGCTGCTGCTGCTCGGGGTCCTGCTGCTGCAGCTGGGGGGGTGATGTCTGCTCCGCCTCCTG
This sequence comes from Eimeria mitis, assembly GCF_000499745.2. Taxonomy (NCBI): domain Eukaryota; phylum Apicomplexa; class Conoidasida; order Eucoccidiorida; family Eimeriidae; genus Eimeria; species Eimeria mitis. The sequence continues at coordinate 11,083 of NW_013575971.1, forward strand.
CTGCTGCTGCGGCTGCTGCTGCTGCTGCGCGCGCAAACGAAACGGTCAGCCTCACATTTCCTGGAAGCAAACGAACTGCTGCAGCTGCTGCTGCGACACTGCTGCTGCTTCTGTTGCACCCGTTGCTGT
>NW_013575971.1:11311-13310 GCF_000499745.2 Eimeria mitis
CCTGCTGCTGCTGCTGCTGCTGCTGCTGCTGCGCGCGCAAACGAAACGGTCAGCCTCACATTGCCTGGAAGCAAACGAACTGCTGCAGCTGCTGCTGCGACACTGCTGCTGCTTCTGTTGCACCCGTTGCTGTTCCTTGGAATACTGCTGCTGCTGCCAATGCGCTGCAGCAGCAGCAACAGCAGCAGCAGCAGCAGCAGCAACAGCAGCAGCAGGCAGCAGCAGCAGAAGTGACTGTTTTGTTTTTGCAGGTTTCTTCTATGATGGCGACTATGGGTGGACCTGAGCGGCAGCAAACAGCTGAGGAACAAAACCAGAGGCAGTTGCTGCTGATGCTGCTGATGCAGTTGCAGCAGATGCAGCAGCAGCAGCAGCAGCAGCGGCAGCAGCAGCAGAAACGGCAACAGCAGCAAGTGAGCGCGCCACGGACGTCTATGCAGCCGATAGAGGCTCCTCTCCAGCAGCCTCAGCAGACGCAAAGCCAGGGGCAGCAGTTGCTGCAGCTGCTGCAGCGCCTGCTGCTAACACTCAATAGACAAAATGCAAGCAGCAGCAGCACACCTGACTCTGCTGCTACTCCTAACCTGCAACCCCCCATCAGCGACGCAGCTCCGCCGCCAGCAGCACCAGCTGCAGCAAGAACAGCAACAGACGTAGCAGCAACCACAGCTGCACTCAGATCGAATGTGCAGAAGTAAGCTTTCCACACAGCTAGCTAGCTAGCTAGCTAGCTAGCTAGCTAGCCAGGGAATTGGCTAGCCAGGGTGCAGCATAGAGCTAGCTACTGTTGCTATTCATGGGCTGACAAAGAAAGGCGGGTGGAGGTGACAGGGGAGGCGCTCATCGTTGCTGCTGCTGTTGCTGCTGCTGCTGCTGTTGCTGCTGCTGCTGCTGTTGCTGCTGCTGCTGCTGTTGCTGCTGCTGCTGCTGTTGCTGCTGCTGCTGTTCAGGCTGGTGTATGTGCTGGTTGCCAAGCTATGTCAGCAGCAGCACGCTAAGCATTTGCTGCAGCGGATGAGCAGCGACCCCTCACAGCAGCTGCAGCAGCAGCAGCGACACCTGTTCCTGCCGCAGCAGGAAGACCTGCAGCAGCTGCAGCAGCAGGGGCGTTGGAAGGCAGTCCAAGACGCCCAAACGCTCGCTGAGAACGTAAGCAGCAGCAGCAGCAGCAGCAGCAGCAGCAGCACCAGCAGCAGCAGTAGCAGCAGCGACAAGAGTATGCTCCTCCGTATACTTAGTTTGTCTTCTGTTTGTGTTTCTGGGGTGTATGTACACTTGAAGAGAAGTACTGTGGTTGCGGCGTTGTGCTGTTTCTTCCCTATTTGTTTGTTCATTTGCCCTCACGTTCTTCTTCTTGTTTATATTTGTTTATATTTTGTTGAGTTGTTGCTTGTTGGTTCTTTATCTGCATTTGCTGCTGCTCTGTCTGTCCTTCTATCTCTTGTATTTATATATCTCTCCGTTGCTATCACACTCTCTATGGAGACAATTTTGTTAGTATTTTGGTGTATTCGTCTTTCTATCTCTTTTTGTTTTAGTGTTAGTACAGTGTACAAACAAATCAGTGTGTAAATGCGGTGTATATACACTGCAATTCCCACTGTATATATTGCAGTGTATATACACCTCATCTGCATGCATAGATGCATCCGGGGTATATTTACTCTCCCCAGTGGCAGCATCTCCTCCTCTACAGAAAAGTTCAACTCACCAGAGAGTAGCTAACCACCTAGCTACCCACCTAGCTAGCTAGCTAGCTAGCTAGCTAGCTAGGTAGGTATACAGCTGGAGTGAAGTTGCTGTGAAGCCTCTGTTGTGCCCCTTCAGGGTATTCAAGGCGTCCGGCTGTCGCAGATATCAGAGGAGTGGAGAAAGCTGTACGGCTGCGACATAGAGGGCCCCCTGGCTCATACAGGCTGTGCAGACGTGAGAGTTTTTTTTTTTTTTTTTTTTTTTTTTTTTTTTTTTTTTTTTTTTTTTTTTTTTTTTTTTTTTTTTT
>NW_013575971.1:13390-14657 GCF_000499745.2 Eimeria mitis
TTTTTTTTTCTGTCAGATTCATCTCTTGAGTGATAAACAGTCTACCTGTTTATCTCTTCCTTCTTATTTATTTTATTACTTTATTTATTTTATTTATTTTATTTATTTTAATTAGTTAGTTTGTTCTTTGGGCTCGCCTGCTGTCTCGTGCGCATCTCCTCCTCTGTCACTGTTTGTCTCCTTCTTTGTATCTCCCGTTCTTAGTTGTCTGGTTTTATCTGTTTGTTTGTCTATGTTGTTGTTTTTCTTTGTATTCAGCATTCGCTTCTCTTTCTTTCTGTTTATATATGTTTGTGTTCTTTTGTATGACTCTCTGTTTCTGTTTCTGTTTCTTTTTGTATTTGTGTTTATCTGTCTATTTCTTTACTTTCCTTGTTCTCCATTGTATCGTTTCTGCTGCTTCACCACTATTTTTTTTTGTTTAGTTGTTGCAGGTTTGTGTGTGTTGAGTTGCTTGTATATTGGAGTGTACGTACAGCTGAGTGTTGCTGCGGTGTATGTGCTGCTCAGATACGGCAACTGGTTTCTTCTGTCCCCGGGCTGTTCGTTGTAGGCCAAGGAGATGATGCGTTTTGTCTCGTTTCTCTTCCCGCCAACGAACAGGCGAGGCAGGATTATTAAAGACACAAAAGCAGCTCAAGACAGAGACAGACACTGCCGTGCGACAGAAACAGACACAAACAGAAATACAGAAAAACAAACAAACAGAAATACAACACAAACAGAATACAATTAGATACATCCACCAACACAAACACCTAAGAAATTAGAAAAATAAACAACAATATACAAGTAGACAACACACACACAACACTACAAACACAGACAAACACAGACAAACACAGACAAACACAGACACAGACAAACACAGACAAACAAGCATAAAACACTGAAAGAGAAAACAGAGGAGACACAGACAAGAAGCAACAGAACAATTAGAGAAAGGAAAGAAGAAAAATGCAGAAAATATAACGAGACAGACAGAGAAAGAAACAGTTATTTCTTTAGGCTGAAAAATTACAAAGGGTTTAAGGTGTAGGGTTTAGGGTTTAGGGTTTAGGGTTTAGGATATAGGTAGAGAGAGTGAAGAGAGAAGAAACAAAGACAGAGAAAGACACAGAGCGCTTTGGGTGTATGCATGGCCTGCATATGTGAGGCCTCAGCTGCTCGCTGTGAAAGAGAAAGAAGAAAAAGAGAAAACAAGAAAAGATTGAAATGAAGGAGAAAATACAAAATGAAGAGGAGAACAGGGGGGAGAGAGAAAACA
>NW_013575971.1:14721-15388 GCF_000499745.2 Eimeria mitis
CTTTCTGCGGGCGTTGCTGCTTCTCGGTGTTTCCTTTTTCAAGCCTCTATTTGTGTATTTTGGCGCTGCAGAAACCTAAGAAGATATCGCTGCTGAGAACCAAGACCAAGGAAGAAGACAGAGAAACTTCATCATCTATAACTATCAACACATGTTGCTGTTGCTGCTGCTGCTGTGATACAGGCCTTTCTACGCTAGACCGAGCTTGCGATCGACTCAAAAAGTTCATCGTCGCCAAAGAGTAACCCAATAAAAATAATATACCTGGGGGCCCCTTATCTAGAGGCCCCCTATCTGGGGGGCCCCTGTAGGGGGTTCCTCAGCTGGGGGGCTCTTCCCTGGGGGGCCCTTCTATGGGGGCCCTTATCTGGGGGCCCCCATAGAAGGGCCCTTTAAGCAGTAGGTGAACCGAACGAGACGAAATGGAAATGAATGAGGAGCAGAAGAAATGGTGTTTGTTAGAAGAGAAGTAAAGAAACACAGAATGTCTGTTACGGCATATGCTTGCAGATATGTTTTGTGTTGTATGTTTAACATATATGGAGGCATATATTTCTCTGAATTTGCCTATTTATTTATCTGTATAATATATAAATTTAAATAAAATGCTCTATTATGCATGCATTTCTCGTTATACTCCGCTTCAACTACCCCCTCACTTCACCTC
>NW_013575972.1:0-623 GCF_000499745.2 Eimeria mitis
TATATATATATGTATATATATATACATATAATTATGCGTATAAGAATATACCTAATACAATATATAATTACATACAAAATTATTTATATATTATAATACATATAAATATAATTATATATATATAATGATTTATATATTATTATATATGTAAATATAATTATATATATAATAATATATATATATATACTACTATATACATTCATATAATTACATATAAACAAATTACATATATTATAAGCACTTACCCCCCGCTGGGGGCCCCCTGGGGGCCCCCTGGGGGCCCCCCGGGGCCCCTAAACCCTAAACCCTAAACCCTAAACCCTAAACCATAGAAGAGCGGAATAAAGAGAGCTGTAGTAGAAGAGAGAGAAACAGAGAAGAAGAAGAGAGAAGAAACAAACAAAAAAAAGACAAAACGACACAAAAAAAACACACAAAAAAAATATTTATACATAAATATATAAACCCTAAACCCTAAACCCTAAACCCTAAACCCTAAACCCTAAACCCTAAACCCTTTTTTTTTTTAAAACGCAGAGAAATCCGGGAACTCCAGAAGCAGTGCGCAGAGCAAACCACCGAAATTGCAACCCTCAAGGGAGAGCTCGCCGTCTACAAACGCA
>NW_013575972.1:1594-1871 GCF_000499745.2 Eimeria mitis
TGGTTTGCTGTCTGTTATCTTGAGTCTTCTGCTGCACTTGCTGCTGCTGCTGCTGCTGCTGCTGCTGCGATTGCTGCTGTTGTTACTATTTGTGTTTTTGCTGCTGCTGCTGCTGCTGCTGTTGCTGCTGCTGCTGCTGCTGCTGCTGCAATATCTACTATACCATAACTCTCTATCTAAAATTTTTTTTTTTTTCTGTTTTCTCTCTTTCTTTTTTTTCTCCTCTCTCTCCTCCTGCCTCTCCCTCTCCCTCTCCCTCTCCCCCTGCTGCTGCTGC
>NW_013575973.1:1551-2083 GCF_000499745.2 Eimeria mitis
TGTATTTGTGTTTATTTCAGGCGGAGAAAGAAAGGGGGTCGGATGAGGGTTTAGGGTTTATAAAATATAAAGTAGAGTATTTATCTTCTTCTGGGGTGTATTCACGTTGGCCTATAGCTCAGCATCCTTTTCGTTTATTTGTAAATTATGGTAATCGTATATATAATAAAAAAAAAGAAAAAAAAGAAAAAAAAAATAGTGATAGCTGGGGTGTATATACACCTGAAAAAGATACAGATATATATAATATATCATTAGATTTCTCTCCTTTTATACTTCAACCACTTCTATCTAATCCTCTTTCTTTTATTACTAAACCACTAAAAAAACAAATACAAATCATTGGCAGTGTTTATCTTAATTTATTTATAAAAGCAAACAAATGCAACGATATTTCGCTTTTTGCTTATCTTGAAGATGTAGATATACAAGCGGGATTCTCTCACTATGTTACTGAGGCACAGGTAAATATAAAAAAAAAAAAATATATATACATATATATATATATATATATATATATATATATATATAT
>NW_013575974.1:0-246 GCF_000499745.2 Eimeria mitis
AAAAAAAAAAAAAAATGTAAGACAGGAGTCACTAAACCATCAGATAGAGATACTGGCATTCCTATTTCTATTGAGGGGGGGTAGCTGCATGCAAACAAAAATAAATAAATAAATAAATAAATAAATAAATAAAAAATAAACAAATAAATAATAAATAAATGATAAATAAATAGATTAATTAATTAATTAATCTAGGTTGTTGTGGTTTTTGTTTTTTTTGTTTTTGCTGTTTGTTTTGGGGGGGGG
>NW_013575974.1:279-586 GCF_000499745.2 Eimeria mitis
AGCAGCACATACACAGCAGCAGCAGCAGCAACAGCAGCAGCAGCAGCAGCAGCAACAAAAGTAACAACAGCAGCAGCAACAACAGCAGCAGCAACAACAGCAGCAGCAGCAGCAGCAGCAGCAACCGCAACCGCCGCTCTTCCAAAACAAAAAAAACAAACAAAACCAATGAATAAATAAATAAATAAATAAATAAATAAATAAATTTATTTTAATTTATTTATTTTTTATTTTTTATTTTTTTATTTACTATATTTGTTGTGTTTTTTCTTCGTATCTAGAGTTGATGATGGGGTGTTTCTTCAGT
>NW_013575974.1:686-906 GCF_000499745.2 Eimeria mitis
CAGCAGCAGCAGCAGCAGCAGCAGCAACATCCCGTTTTCTTCCGCCGCTCTTCCAAAACAAAATAAACAAAACAAACAAAACCAATTAACTAATAAATTTATTTATTTATTTATGTATTTATTTATTTATTTATTTATTTATTTTTTATTTTTTTTTATTTACTATATTTGTTGTGTTTTTTCTTCGTATCTAGAGTTGATGATGGGGTGTTTCTTCAGT
>NW_013575974.1:1146-2082 GCF_000499745.2 Eimeria mitis
ATTTATAGATAAGGATATTTATTAATATATAAATTATTAAACAGATACAGATAAAACAATAAAAATAATAAACATAAAAAAGAAAAAAATATATTACAAAGACAAAGACATGCAGACGGAGACTAAAAGACAAAGACAGAAATAAAAATAAAAATAAAAATAAAAATAAAAATAAAAATAAAAACAAAAACAACAAAGACAAAGATAGAAATAGAAAATAAAATAAAAAATAACAAAGACAAAGGCAGAAATAAAAAAAAGAACAAAGACAAAAATAAAAATAAAAAACAACAAAGACAAAGACAAAAATAAAAATAAAAATAACAAAGACAAAGACCGAAATAAAAACAAAATTAAAAATAAAAAAAAACAAAGACAAAGGCAGAAATAAAAATAAAAATAAAAATAAAAATAAAAAAAAGACAAAGACAAACCTGAATACAGGCACATGAAGCGTTGCCTGCATATTCTTTGCGATTGCTTTCTGTAGGCTCGTCAGCTCCTACACAAAAAAAAAAATAAAAAAAAAATAAATAAAAAAATAAATAAAATAAATAAAATTAAATAAGTAAATAGATAAAATAAAAGTAAAGTTTTATTTTATTTGTTCTCCTTGTTTTTCATTTACCTAGATTTACTTTTTTATATATGGTTTAGGGTTTAGGGTTTATATTCTTACACCTGACGAGGGTTTAGGGTTTAGGGTTTATTAGGGTTTAGGGTTTAGGGTTTATATACAACAGTTCTAGGTTTATTAGGGTTTAGGGTTTTGTGTTTTTTGCTGCTGCAGGAGAAAAATGTTTCTGCTGCTTGCTGCTCTCCTTTATGTTCTTTTAGGGTTTAGGGTTTAGGGTTTAGGGTTTATTAGGGTTTAGGGTTTAGGGTTTATATTCATACAACAGTTCTAGGTTTATTAGGGTTTAGGGTTTTGTGTTT
>NW_013575975.1:0-1709 GCF_000499745.2 Eimeria mitis
TTCGGTGGGGGCATGTATCGGCAGTGTTGCGCGTCTGGCATTCTGATGGTCGGAATACAGGCTCACGCGCATGAGTGCATATTAATGGAGTTGCATTGCGTTAAATAGTTCGTGTCTGTCTTGCTTGAACAGTGCTTGCTTTGGGTACCTTCTGGGGCACTGTGTTTCTGTATTTGCGGTATGAGTGTGCGAGACGGAATTGCGTATTAGAAGTGACTGCAGTGAATCGGCAATTGACAACGCATGCAGCGCGGTACGTGGCGGGAGGCAGCAGCAACTACTCGTTGACTTTCGTTACAATGTCAGGCCCTATGGGCGAGCAATTCGGTTGCCCCTGCTGATAATCGCTTTGCGGAGAAAAGATATGGCGGCGGGCATTGATGCGTGGACGTCAGCTGCATCGGCCGACAGGAGCAAATTCTGGACTTGGCTGCGAGCTGGGGACCACCGACATCTGCGGAATCGCGGGTTTATGCAGTGCGCCTGCACGCGTCTATTGCCGCTGAGGCAATGCCTTCTTTTCGTCTCGGTCGCTTGCTGTTTTGACCAGGAAGTGAGCGCCGAGCGACCAACTAGTTTTCGGTCGGGGCATGTCTCGGCAGTGTTGCGCTTCTGGCATTCTGATGTTTGGAATAGATGCTTACGCGCCTGCGTGCATATTCATGGAGTTGCAGTGCGTTAGATACTTAGTGTTTGTCTTGCTTGAACAGTGCTTGCTTTGGGTATCCTCTGGGGCGCTGTGTTTCCGTATTTGTGCTATGAGTGTGCGAGACGGAATTGCGTATTAGAAGTGACTGCAGTGAATCGGCAACTGAGCACGCATGCAGCGCAGTACGTGGCGGGAGGCAGCAGCGCCTAGTTGGTGACTCGCGTTGCAGCGCCAGGCCCTACTGGCGAGCAATTCGGTTGCCCTTGCTGATAATCTCTCTGCGGAAAAAAGATATGGCGGCGGGCATTGTTGCGTGGACGTCAGCTGCATCTGCCGTCAGGAGCACATTTTGCACTTGGCTGCGAGCTGGGGACCACCGACATCTGCGGAATCGTGGGTTTATCCAGTGCGCCTGCACTCGTCTATTGGTGCACTGAGGCGATGCCTTCTCTGGCGTCCCGGTCGCTTGCTGCTTTGACCAGGAAGTAAGCGCCGAGCGACCAACTAGTTTTCGGTCGGGGCATGTATCGGCAGTGTTGCGTTTCTGGCATTCTGATGGTTGGAATAGATGCTTACGCGCATGCGTGCATATTCATGGAGTTGCAGTGCGTTAAATAGTTCGTGCTTGTCTCGCTTGAACAGCGCTTGCTTTGGGTATCTCTGATGCGGAATCGTGGATCTATGCAGTGTGCCTGCGCGCGTCTATTGCCGCACTGAGGCAATGCCTTCGGTGGCGTCCTGGTCGCTTGCTGGTTTGATCCGGAGGTGAGCGCCGAGCGACCAACTAGTTTTCGGTCGGGGCATGCATCGGCAGTGTTGCGCTTCTGGCATTCTGATATTTGGAATAGAGGCTCACGCGCATGCGTGCATATTCATGGATTTGCAGTGCGTTAAATAGATCGTGCTTGTCTCGCTTGAACAGTGCTTGCTTTGGGTACCTTCTAGGGCACTGTGTTTCCGTATTTGCGCTATGAGTGTGCGGGACGGAAATGCGTATTAGAAGTGACTGCAGTGGATCGGCAACTGAGCACGTATGCAGCGCAATACGTGGCGGGAGGGA
>NW_013575975.1:1868-1991 GCF_000499745.2 Eimeria mitis
CCGGCAGCGTTGCGCTTCCGGCATTCTGATGGTTGGAACAGAGGCTCACGCGAATGCGTGCATATTCATGGACGTGCAGTGCGTTACATAGTTCGTGCTTGTCTTGCTTGAACAGTGCTTGCT
>NW_013575976.1:0-934 GCF_000499745.2 Eimeria mitis
GGATCGACAAACGACGATCCAGGAAAGGCCGCCCGCTTAGCCTCCATTGACCCTCAAACGCGCTGCTCTCTGTTGGCTTCTGCTGTCTGCTGCAGCAACAAATAATATAAAATAAAATAAAATATAAAATATATAATATAATATAATAAAATTAAATATAATAAAATTAAATTAAATTAAATACAATGAAATGAAATGAAATGAAATGAAATGAAATAAAATATAATAAAATATAATAAAATATAGCAAAATAAAATTAAATAAAATTAAATAAAATATAACAAAATAAAATAAAGTAAAATAAAATAAAATAAAACAAAATAAAATATAATATAGTATAGTATAATAGAAGCAAATATATAAAACTACAACTACTGGGGAATTGGTAATACAGATAGAACTGCTGCTCCAGTTATGTAGCACACAGAAAAAGAGCAACACACAAAGGTCACGCTGCAGTAAGAGCTGCTGCTGCTGCTGCTGCTGCTGCTGCAACCGCTGCTGCTGCTGCTGTTGCTGCTGTAGTTGCTACAATAGCTACAGCAGCAGCAAACTCGTGATACGGGGATCCCTTTGTTTGTGTCGGGTGTTCAGGAGTTGACCCTCAGCACCAATTGAAAAATATACGAATTTTATATATATATATATATATATGTATATATATATATATATATATGCTTGTGCGTATGCCCAGGTTTATATTAATATATTTATATATAAAGAAGTATTTGATGCTCCTCAACAGCCGCTGTTTCAGGCTGGAGCGAACACATGTCCTTCATCAGGCTGGGGCCAGACACGCGGGGGTTTAGGGTTTAGGGTTTAGGGTTTGGGGTTTAGGGTTTAGGGTTTAAGGCCTGGATCGCTCACCGGTGTCTCTGGCTGCTGCTATCGACAACCGGATCAACGAGAGGAATTGGGAGTTCTACGCTTT
>NW_013575976.1:1034-2081 GCF_000499745.2 Eimeria mitis
TTGTGCGTATGCACAGATTTATATTAATATATTTATATATAAAGAAGTATTTGATGCTCCTCAACAGCCGCTGTTTCAGGCTGGAGCGAACACATGTCCATCAGGCGGGGGCCAGACACGCTGGGGTTTAGGGTTTAGGGTTTAGGGTTTGGGGTTTAGGGTTTGGGGTTTAGGGTTTAAGGCCTGGATAGCTCACCGGTGTCTCTGGCTGCTGCTATCGACAACCGGATCAACGAGAGGAATTGGGAGTTCTACGCTTTCAGTAGCAAACTTCATTATTGGCTTCTTTTGTATAGAGGGTTTAGGGTTTAGGGTTTAGGGTTTAGAGTGAAGCTATCAGCAGCAATCCTTTGAACGCAGAACAAAAGCAAATCTAATAGTAAATGCAAATCTATAGAGTATTAGTTAATATAATTATAATAAAAGAGGATAGCGAGCAGAGCCTAAGACGGGGATCGATACGCTGTGCTCTGGGGCCCCCGCCTCTCCCGCCTTAGGTATTCGTGTGGGGTTTGACGGGGGTTTCCAGGCCTTCAAGCTGTAAATTATATTTAAAATAATAGTTTAATTTATTTTTTTATTCGAAGATAACAGAGAAAGGTCGATTAAGCTTCTTTTTCCACTGCTCCTTATCGACAGCGGCTCGCAGCCGCAGCCGCCGCCGTCGGCTAAGCCCCAGCAGCCGCGTCATCCTGCTTACTGAAACTCATAAATGCAGAACAATAAGGAAATTTGAAAATAATTAAATTAAACTGAATTAACGAGTGGAAAAACTCTTTTAAATTATTTTACTTTGTTCAAATTCGCGGGAATATGAACACAACTACACCACCGCCTGCTATGCGGCAAGGACCACCACCGTGCAGAAAGCTAAATGAATATACACTGGGATAAATGGATGGAAAGCAGAAAGTTAGAAGAGAAAGAAGATGAATTGAGAAGAGTTCTTCTCAATGCAAAGCGTGAGGCCATTGCCACTGAAAGCGGCTCCAAAAACGTTGCCAAAGAGTATACAAAATGATGTTCCTCTTTCCGCTTGCTGGCCGC
>NW_013575977.1:0-300 GCF_000499745.2 Eimeria mitis
TGCTGCTGCTGCTGGCTGCTGCTGCTGTTGCTGCGGCTCCTGCTGCGGCTGCTGCTGTTGTTAGAGGTGGCGTCGCTGCTGTTGCTGCTGTTGCTGCTGTTGCTGGTGGTGGGGTCGTTGCTGCTGCTGCCGTTGCTGCTGCTGTTGGTGCTGCTGCTGCTGCTGCTGTTGCTGCTGTTGGTGTTGCTGGTGTTGCTGGCGGCGGTGGTGGGGTTGCTGCTGCTGCTGTCGCTGCTGTTGCTGCTGCTGTTGCTGCTGCTGTTGCTGCTGCTGTTGCTGCTGCGTCCTTCCTGCATATCG
>NW_013575977.1:400-770 GCF_000499745.2 Eimeria mitis
GGTCGCTGCTGTTGCTGCTGTTGCTGCTGTTGTTGGTGGTGGTGGGGGGGTCGTTGCTGCTGCTGCTGCTGCTGCTGCTGTTGCTGCTGTTGGTGTTGCTGCTGTTGCTGCTGTTGGTGTTCCTGGTGTTGCTGGCGGCGGTGGTGGGGTTGTTGCTGCTGCTGTCGCTGCTGTTGCTGCTGCTGTTGCTGCTGCTGTTGCTGCTGCTGTTGCTGCTGCTGTTGCTGCTGCGTCCTTCCTGCATATCGAGAGCATGGGAGCAGCAGCAGCAGCAGCAGCAGCAGCAATACAGCAGCGTCAGCAGCAGCAACAACCTGCAGCAGCTGCTGATACTCCTGCCTCTGCTGCTGCTGCTGCTGCTGCTGCTGCT
>NW_013575977.1:784-986 GCF_000499745.2 Eimeria mitis
TGCTGTCTTTCGTGCTGCTGCTGCTGCTGCTGCTGCTGCTGCTGCTGCTGCTTCTGCTGCTGCTGCTGCTGCGGTCGCTCCGATATCTGCTGCGGCCGCTGCTGCTGCTGCTGCTGCTGCTGCTCCTATCCTTGCTGCTGCTGCTGCTGCTGCTGCTGCTGCTGCTGCTGCTGCTTGGGAGGAAAGTAAACATCTTGGATTC
>NW_013575977.1:1086-2170 GCF_000499745.2 Eimeria mitis
TTTGCTGCTGCTGCTGCTGCTGCTGCTGCTGCTGCTGCTGCTGCTGCTTGGGAGGAAAGTAAACATCTTGGATTCAGGGACGGGCCAGGAGGCCCCTATGAACGAATGCTCATGAAACACAAACCCTAAACCCTAAACCCTAAACCCTAAACCCTAAACCCTAAACCCTAGAAGGATAAACCCTTTAAATAAAAGCAATAAACAAAACAACAAACAAAAAAGAATGAAAAAAAAGAAACAAAGAAAGACGAAGAAGACCACGAAGAAGGCGGCGAAGCGAAGACTCGGTGGGCTGCTGCAGCAAACCCTAAACCCTAAACCCTAAACCCTAAACCCTAAACCCTAAACCCTAAACCCTAAACCCTAAACCCAAAACCCTAAACCCTAAAACCTAAACCCTAAACCCTATACCTAAAACCCTAAACCCTAAACCCTAAACCCTAAAAGATCGGAAGAGCACACGTCTGAACTCCAGTCACCGATGTATCTCGTATGCCGTCTTCTGCTTGAAAAAAGCCCTAAACCCTAAACCCTAAACCCTAAACCCTAAACCCTAAACCCTAAACCCTAAACCCTAAACCCTAATTTGATATTAAGTGTTTAATCATTGAATTTATATTCATTCTTCATTGAAATTTATATTCATTTATATACGAAAATGTAAACCACCGTAAACCCTAAACCCTAAACCCTAAACCCTAAACCCTCAATGCTCTATCGAGCCTTAAGGGGGGTTAGGGCTTCCCTAGGGTTTACACCTCAAACCCTAAACCCTAAACCCTCGCCATCCCCCAAACCCTTTGTCTTCTGCTGCTGTCAATGCCCCTGCTGCTGCTGCTGCTGCTGCTGCTGCAGCGCAGCAGCTCCTTCGGTGTATAGGCAGCTCAGCAGCAAGCACTACTGCAGCAGCAGCAGCAGCAGCAGCAGCAGCATCCGTAGCAGCAGCAGCAACAGCAGCAGTAGCAGCAGCAAGAGGCTCAGCACCCACACAACCACCACCACCAGCAGCAGCAGCAGCAGCAGCAACAGCAGCAAGAACTCCAACAGCAGCAACAGCAGCAACAGCAACAGCAGCAGCAGCAGC
>NW_013575978.1:0-201 GCF_000499745.2 Eimeria mitis
CCTAAACCCTAAACCCTAAACCCTAAACCCTAAACCCTAAACCCTAAACCCTAAACCCTAAACCCTCGCGAATAAGAGTGCACCTTAACCCTGAACCCTAAACCCTAAATTAAAAAGCCTTTACCCTAAATACCAGACCCTAAAACAAAGAAACCCTAAACCCTATAAACCCTAAACCCTAAACCCTAAACCCTAAACCCT
>NW_013575978.1:400-591 GCF_000499745.2 Eimeria mitis
CACCACAAAACACAAAAACCTAAACCCTAAACCCTAAACCCTAAACCCTAAACCCTAGAATATACGTATGATTGTATACGTTCTCTTTTTTTTGTGTTTATAATACTTAAACCCCACTATTCTATAAACCCTGTAATTTATTACTTATATATATATATATATATATATATATATATATATATATAGGGTTT
>NW_013575978.1:1569-1660 GCF_000499745.2 Eimeria mitis
GGCAGCAGCAGCAGCAGCAGCACCACCACCACCACCACCACCACCACCATCAGCAGCAGCAGCAGCAGCAGCAGCAGCAGCAGCAGCAGCA
>NW_013575978.1:1929-2080 GCF_000499745.2 Eimeria mitis
CGGCCAGGCAGACTCTAACGGACGCCACCAACCGCTGCTTAAGTTTTCAAATGTCTGAACATAAATATATATATTTATATTTATATATATATATATATATATATGTATATGTAAATATATATATATATATATATATATATATATATATATA
>NW_013575979.1:0-1349 GCF_000499745.2 Eimeria mitis
TGTGTTCAGGTCCCGGCTGGAATACCGCCGGCACCGATCAATCCAAAAATGGCCGGCCTCCTCAGGATGCTGGCGCACTGCAAACTCGTCCTCGCATTTGGCCGCCGCAGCACGCTACGCAGGGTCCGTAGTAAGAGCACTACAGTGGGTAGTATCCACTGCGCTCGTCTTGCCAACAACTCGGCTCTTCTATTGCTTCCAGCTAATTTCCTTTGTGCAATGTGAGTGGAGCGCTGCGCTGCGGCTACAGGAATTGGTAACGGAGGAACAGAGAGCTCAGATGGCAAATGCCGCATGCCTGATGCTGCAATGGGCTTTGGACACCTACGACTTTCATTTTGTAGGATTTCCGCAGAAGCCTATCCTTTCTAGGGGAAGACTCCCAGACTCGGCAGTTTATCCCTTGGGATGCCACCGATCCGGAACTCGTGACTGTTTGCAGCAACTGTTTTATTGCGTCTGTTTCTGAAGGGAACCAGACATGTACTGACCATGACGGCGGCACGAGAGTTCTCGTTGTCGTTGTTGCTACTCATTGAATCCAGAAAGAGGGATGCTGGCGGCACCATTTTGCAAAGAGGAGTTGACATTGCAACAAAAACTCTACAGGTACTTGGCCCATTGGCTTCATTAGCGCAATGATTCCCTGTCTGTCAGTTTTGGTGGGCCCACTCCGGGGTAGCACGGCAGCTTGCTCTTGTTGTGCTTTGCGTGTTTCGATCAGTGGCAGGCAATTATCCTTGGGAAGCACCACTTGGAAACGCTAGCAACAGGTAATCCATGAAGTTTATTTGGATTCCTGTAGGGCCGAAGCAGCTCGCTTACATCGTCCTAGGTTTGCAGTCCTACCNATGAAGTTTATTTGGATTCCTGTAGGGCCGAAGCAGCTCGCTTACATCGTCCTAGGTTTGCAGTCCTACCGAGAATTGCGCTGAATTGACTGGGCATGAGAACAAGCGCCCTTACCACCAATGGTGTCCCTATACTTTTACAGGGCAGCTACTTGCCGTCTTGCTGGCTAACCAGGGCCGATATCGGCGTTGCATCGCCATGTACGAGGCTGTAATCCGCAACGCATTTATCAGGTATGTAAAACGTCGGGCGGGCCGCATGATCTTGCACATTAAGGAAAGTTGGAACTACTTCGGTGGGCTTGCGTGCGACTGGGTTGGTGTTCAGGTTGACTCACAAGCCCTCATTGCGCCGATACAGACCTGACAACGAGTTTTCAAGGTGAAGCATGGCTTAACCACGCATTTCAAGTCGTATCTGCAGATAGGAGTGGCATTTACGTGTATCGTAATTCATAGCAGGGCCATCACGCACTCCCTGTTGCCATCAAGCCTCTC
>NW_013575979.1:1449-6898 GCF_000499745.2 Eimeria mitis
CAATAAACAGGTTTTTCACGAAGGTCAAGTTTGTTTTGCCCAGCCTAGACGACGAGCAGGCCTTAGTGTCACTGAATAACCAAAGAAATGCACCAACATCTGGAAATCCAGATCTTCGTAAGCGCTCCCACTCCGTATTTCGTCGACGAAGCGAATGCGCTGACTCTATCCATTGCCATGTGTACTTTTGGCTTCCATAGTGTATGCATACTCCCGCTGTCTAGTGCGTGCCGCCTACTGCAGCAGGCACTTCACTAAAGGCCGCTGAGCCGCCCCACTTATCCCCTTCAAGCGCCAGTGAAGCTAAACCAGGAACAGGGGACGAGAAGCATGACAATGCATCTCCCCCCGCACAAAAGGATATTTCAAAGGCAAATATGATCCAGCTGGACCCTACGGATCATCCTATATTTCGTAAGCATGAAATACAAGCTAGTAGATAGGGAATGGACAGATTATATCTCCCGATCTGGAGGTCTAAGTAGAGCTTTATATGTGTCAGAATATAGAATATGGCTGGTAATAAACATATTTGCTCTCGCCTATGCTAGCAGAGCAGCTACTGATTTTTCCATATTTTGTGTGTCGTGTCATGCAGCCTCTATGCAGTCCAGAGCCGCGAGCGACATGGTCGGTCCGGTCATATCTGACTTGGTCAGCGACATGTTCGTGGTGTATATCAACTTTGCGGTGGATACGAAACTGGTTTCCAGGCTAGTTTCGCTCTTTCTCCTGCTTGACTACCTTGAAAAGCAAAGTATGCTGTTTGGAAACCCCTTTCGATACACTACAACACAGTGCCTCCAGGGCCTGAGCACTAGAGAAAATGTGGGGGCATGCAGTTGGCGCATTGCATAACATTTGACGGATGCGCCTTGCATCTAACTTTGCCCATTAACTCAAATAAGTTTGGTGTTTTGCAGGCTTCAAAAATGTTTCTTACGACGTATTTCAGACCGCCTGTACAAAGTCTGGGGGAGATATTACTTCCCATTCTTTTTTAACATGGCTGTTGGACCATTCCGGCACGTGAGACTTTTTCCTCTCCTCAGCTCCTGCTTCGTTGAAGCATCCCGTGAAAATGGGCCTGCTAAACCCTTCGGGGTGACAGCTCGTTACTTGTGTAGTATGTTCCCAGTAGACGCCAGACACAGATGGTGGCTTTGCAGTCGTGTTTTTTGACTTTCTGAACAGGTCAGCGTTGCAGGTTATGGAGTACATTGAGCACTACCCCTACAGAATCCCCAAGGAGGATCTTTTCGACCAAGATAGTGATGTTATATTCTTGCTGTGCCATCCGAGTAAGGGCACACTGCGTTAGTGCACGCGGTTGTCAAAAGTGGCAGCAGTTAGACCTCTCTTCGAGCTCACGACAACTCATTTATACTTCTGTTTGGTGCAGCCGGAAGAGAAAACAAAGGATCTGCTTGCAGTGGCTGCATAATGGACCGCTATCTGGGGCACTTATTGGCGAAATCGGAAGCAGCAGTTTCCAACGCATGCCAGCTCATCCTGTCAGGTCCGTACAAACCAGAGCACTCAAATTTTACCGATAGGCGCATAATAAAAGCTAGTATGTACAGCGTACCGCACAGAAAACACTAATTGGATTCTAGTTTGAAGTGATGATGGGGCCCCAAATGGCGAAGTACCTCCTTTTCTGGGCGGCTATGATGCATTCCACAGGTGACGCCAGAAGGCTCTCAGCAGTTGCCCAATCTTATTCGTTTCCCTTGGAGAAGCTCAACAGGGCAGTATGCAGGCTCAAAGTAATACTGCTGATGCTAGGAAAGTATGCATTCGCCCCCCTTGACCGACCCCTATGTAAATGCCACCCCACGGTTCCTCGTTCAGTAGGGCACACCATCTGTATTCGGTTTTGAGACTTCAGGCTAAGGGAAAAGAGTGTACAAAAGGAAAAGAAAGATGAACCTGATACTCGCGACCTCTTCAAACGGTAACCTGAACGAAGCATGTAGAAGGATGCGGGGCGGGGGGAAAGCGGGGTTCTGGTTGTGAACGAAGCTTTCCTGCTGGGATCGAGAAGAAATGCAGCGTCCCGCTCATCCGTGCACACTTACGTACAAATTTTGAATTGCAGGCAATCAGTTGACCACGGGTTGACGAGCCAGCAGCTGGAAGAGACCGTTAAAATTGGAGGAAGTNTTGCAGGCAATCAGTTGACCACGGGTTGACGAGCCAGCAGCTGGAAGAGACCGTTAAAATTGGAGGAAGTTTCTTTGAGCAGCTGGCCGAAAACGCAAGCGAAACAACAAGCCGAACGGAAATGCGGGTAAGTTCGAGTGAACCAAGTCAAGACGAAAAAAAGTCTCTTTTGCCTGTCAACTCTAAGCAGTGTTGAAGTGTGCAATGTGGAATCCCTGCAGCGGCGATATCGGCATTTCTTGGCTCACGTTCGCACAACTCTCCGGTTGCCCACAAACCTCAGGTGCGCAAGCAAGCTCTCATATTTTTCAGCCTTCGGAAAAACAGATCTGTTCTTGCCAAAAAGCCGAGCGCATTGCGCTGTTGTGGTGCAGATGTGAAGAACTTGATATCCTGGCCAATCTTATGTACTACTTCCTTGACACCAGTACGTTCCACACTTGGTGGGAAAATCGTTACAAGAGTGGCGCAGGTTCGGCGACCCAGTTTTCATGTGGAAAAAAAGAAGTAGATCCCCTTGTGTCAGCCTTTGAGGAATATTAAGTTGGGGAGCATACGTTCCCCCTATGGAGCAACTAGCTCAGCAGATTCCACAGCGTAGCGCTAAATGCGTCACATAACGCTCGACGCGCCTCTGAAGTGGGCGTTCCGAAGGCCACAAGTCAAGGAGCACATACAACTCAGAGAATGCAAACTACATCTGGAACGGAGCAGGCATTTAAAATGCAGTCAGCACTAGAGCACGCGTCACATACGAGCCACGCAATGCCATTCTTGCTTTAAACATGGCTCAACAACGTTTGGTTGGCTGCTGCACAGTACGGCACGCCTATTCCCTTCTCTACCTTCTAGCTTAAACCCGCAGTGGGACATCAACGCCCAAACCACCGCAGTTCTTTGTCACAATTTTTTATTGTTGTCTTCGCTCTGTGGCACAAACGCCGTTTGCATGTTCAGTTCAGCTGCACACAAATGTCGTGCGCCGGAATAAGAGCCGCCTTGTGCAAGTCCTACGTGCACTGTACCCATACAGTGTCAACAGCCGTAGTTCCGAGGGCTCTTCGAAGGTGAAGCAGTGCAAGGAGTAGTGGGAGCCGAGCTACGTGGCTGAAACAGCGGGCAGTTGGCGAGTGGGAACGTTTCAAATGCCTCAAATACAAGGAGAGGGACTCCCGCAGGCGGCTCTTCACAAGTTTCCTCGTCTTTCACAAAGCCTGGACTGTTTTCCGCCACGAATTTTCCGTAGTAAAAGGTGCCCTCAAGAGTGTAACCTGAAGTAGGGTCGAAATGGCGACCTTCCCCGTGGGGATGCCCAAACCGCCATTCACCGGAGTGTCTTGCGCCACTCCGCGTTATGCACTCCTGCACGCACAGAAACGTGAAATAAATGTGAGTAGAAAACGAGTGATTAACTATCTTAGGTCCAGAAGACGCCTGTGAAGTCTTCTAGTTAGGCAACCCATGTCAAGCCCCTTTGGTTGCGTTTTCCTCGATACACTAACAGGTTTCACTACCCAAGAGGCATCAGCCTGCTGCGCGCGAACCCTGGTTAATGGTGGCATGTCTCAGAGTGGAGATATGTTNTCCTTCGTAGACCTCTCCGGTGTCCTTTCGCTTGCTTAGTCCCCATCCATGCGGTACAATCCTTGCCAAGGCTTCAGTCTGCTCCGCATGCATGTCCTTGCCAACCTCCGCACCCGCACTGCTTCCGATGGATGGGAATTTTAGACTGCCTAAGTACTTGTCCCCGGTCGGGAAGGTGACGCTCCACTCTGCTTGAGGGTCCGGCAAATCATCTAACCACTGCCCATCGATAGTTATCGTCCCCTCTTCATCTCCTTCTTTACTCGCACTCGCACCCCTCAGAACTCCCACAGGGATGGTCAAAACACCAGCTCCGTGCCGCATGCCATTTCTCCACTGGCCGTCATACAAACTACAATCTCTGTAGAGCATGCTACCACTTCCTTCCGGCAACAGAGTCTCCGGCTGAGAAAAACGCAATGATGAATGCACAACAAGGCACCGGTAGAAGCAAGATATCAAGAACTGCTTCCCTTCACAGTGTGAGGGTTTAAGAGTGAACAAGCGGATAATACCTCATCATATCGTTACTGCTATAACGAACTCGAGACACCTAGAAGGAACGAGAGTTGTATCCACAGCAGGTATCTACTACAAGCTGCAAGTAACTGGTCAAGCGGCTTAATGGAAGAAGGTGGCCTACTGAAAGCTCTCCTGTGTAGGTTCTTCCATCAGCGTACACCGCGTTGACGACACCNGAAGAAGGTGGCCTACTGAAAGCTCTCCTGTGTAGGTTCTTCCATCAGCGTACACCGCGTTGACGACACCCGTCACCTTTCCTTCCTCGAAACTGCCCCTTATAACGACACCCTTTCGACACTCCCCAAAAGTTTGTTTTCCCTCGTCTCGCGAGATTGACAGTTTACCTAGACCTTCAAATCGGCCCCTAGCAAACTCTCCTTCATACTCGAGTCCTTCGCGTTGTACGTATCGCCCCTGGTCCACACAATGAACAGCACCCCACAAAAGGCCCATACCGGTTCTGGCGCTGTTCGCTAATTCGTGTCTGAAGAAGCCACATACAAGCCGTGAGCCAGCTGTTCAGCTAAAAGGTGTCCTGCAAAATGCCCGAGCAGTGTGAACCAGGGGATGATCGGTCATTCAAGCTGCTTGCGCCAGGCAACCACCTCACCCGTCCGTGGTACTTGTTGTCAAAGAATTGGCCCCAGTAGCGTTCTTTACGGGAGTACAGATGACCCTCCCCGCTTTTCTTGTTGTGTTGCCACTGCCCCACGTATAGGTACCCTACGGACTCGTGGGCTAGCACCCCGTGGCCATGTCGTTCATCACTGACCCAGGAGCCATCATACCTGCCATTCAAGCGCACCAAAGCATTCCAATGCAAGCATTAGCAGAGGTATGTGCGGACGAAACACAAGCAAAAATGTTCAAACGTCACATGCGCAAAAACATGCCGCATGCTGTTACCTCATGCCGTCGGCAGAACAGTAGACACCATCCCCATGTCTCTGGGATGCCCAGAACTGGCCATCGTAGCAATCTCCATTGCTGTACAGATACTTAGCATAGCCACAAGTGGGCGGGGGCTGCATAGTCTCATGCTTCGCCGAAGGAGCTCCTTCGTTTGGCAGCCGATGCTCAAGCAGCCACACCTGCGGCTCATAAGCACAACTCCGTTCACCTCAGTGGACAGACAGAATCACCTCAGAAGTTCATTTCATTTCCACGTGTTCAGGGA
>NW_013575979.1:6984-12153 GCF_000499745.2 Eimeria mitis
GGTTGGGAAGAAAGAAAGCACGCAATAGTGCAACGCTCACACAGCAGGTGCTCTCGGGTATCGTGCGCAATATCTTGCTAAACCAGCACGATGTCGGTGCGTACCTGCAGAGTTGCTCAAGGTGCTGAGCAAAAGCTGCACGTATTAAATCAGCATGCGCCTCCCAATTCGGGTCAAGGACAGTAGATGGCCCCGTGGCGTCGCTGCTGCTCCTGCTGTCCGGCTGGAAGCGGCCTGTGCCTGGTACCGCCCTCTGCTCCGCAGGCCGTTCCACAGACACCACAGCAGCCCCATCGGTGACTGGCGGAGAGAGGGCTTCCCCGTGGAATCGCTCGGCAGCAGAAGGGTACCTTGACTTCTTGCCAGTGTGGGCGGCGGCACTGGTATGCGTCTGGCGTTCGCCCTGCCGCTCCCAACCCCACCGAATCCGCCCACTCAACCACCCCCCTCCACCACCTGTCGGAGGGGAACTACTGGCCAAAGAATCTTCAGATGCACTATGGTGCAGCTGCTGTTGCTGCAGTTGCCGTTTTGAATCGGTGTCCACGCTGCCCGAGTTTGTAGCCGCGGCCGTGCCGCGTTCACGCATTGTTTGGCGTAGTTCTCGAGAAGATGTACTACTCTGACCCACTAGCGTACTGTTAGCATCATCACGTTTTCGCTCTTCCGGTGCCCGATGCCTTGCAGCGCCCATGTGGCTAGTCTGTTTTCCTCCGCCCAAGCTGCCGCTGCTGTTGCTGCGGCGGCGGTTGTCTCTCGGAGATATGGCTGAGGCAGCCCTTCGTCTGTGCCGCTGCAAGTCCCCAGCCAAAGAGCCTTCCCCTGAAGAGTGGAACCCCTGCACTTCGGAAGTTGTTCCTGTGGGGGCAGGCCGAAACAGAACGAAACACAAGAGTTTCTGTCAAATCAAAGGGCTCAGTCAAATGCGCAGACACACACGCTATTTTGTCTTCTGCAGTAGACGAAAGGACTTATTATAATTCACACCGGCACTCAGTATTTTGACCTGCAAAAACGCACCGTCTTCCTTGGACCTGAGGAAGTGAAGGCCATGTGCTGCCGCGTGGCTAGCAAGCGACGAGATCGTTTGCTGTAGTAGGTCTTGCGCATGTCTAGAGATGCTAGCGCTACATCCACAGCTAGGGCTCTGCCCTTCCGCTACTCCACTTGAGAAGGATGTTTCCATGACAATGCGCCTTGTGAACTGTTGCTCCCAACCCGTCAGGCGCAGCAAAGGCTCCAGCGACGTGTTCTTCACCTCAACAGTTCTCGCGTCCACGTCCACTGAACAAAGGAAAAGCAAATTCCAATGTTCTCCATCTGCTAACTGCCATCTTCTTGGAGTATGGGAGGGCTGCTGTGGCAGGATCACTGCTTCTATATGACAGACGAAATCTGTGTAAACTTGCCTACAATGTCTGGCTTGGCCACTGGGTGAGCCAAGAGAGTCGGGTTGTTCGACGAAATTAGGAACGCCCGCTTTTGCAGTAGCAGATCGTCAACGAGTTCCAATGGTAAGATGGGAAAGAAGGCGGAGCGAGCCTCAAACACCCTAAATGGCAGCCCGTGACGTTTCCACCNAATGGTAAGATGGGAAAGAAGGCGGAGCGAGCCTCAAACACCCTAAATGGCAGCCCGTGACGTTTCCACCGATACTCATGCTCGCCAAAGCCGTCGCTCGAAAACCCGCAGGCCAACCCCGCTGCAGAGACAACGCCCACAGGAGAGAGCATTCAGCGTCTCAGCCTGGGGGCCTCCTGCTTCTACCAGGAGTGACAGCATCAAGCGCTGTCCACATGCCCAGATCCAATCATTCGTTACGGTTTGCACTAGACCCTCCAAGAATGGTAACACACCGTCTCCCCCCTTAGGGTTGCTTCCTGCGCTAAGCCCTGTAATAGAATCCACCTGTCTTGGGTCCTCCACATAAATTCAAGGGTAGTGTGGAAACAAATGGAATGAACCTAACACTCTGCGGGGTGGCACGCAGTACCTGGAAGTAGAGAGATGAACGAAAGGACAGCTGTTGAAGCCCGTGAGGCGTCGCATGAGTAAAAAAGGATTTTTTTCTCCAGCAAAAGAGCCTTGACCAGAACCAGAAGCTGCCCTGAGTCCCCAAAACACGCCAGAGTACCTAAGTCAACCGTAACAGCTTTCTACCTTTCTAGCGGGCCAGGCGTGCCATCAGCGAGTCTGCAGCTGTACCAAGAAGCCTGACGCTACAGTCTGTCGTACTTGGAGTGACGGCCATGATGAAGGGTGGCAACCCGCCCTCAAGGTTGAAAGTGATCTCCGTGTATCTCATAAGGTGGAAGTTGACAGTGTTCAGCTGGTCGTACAGCTGAACGAGCACCTGTGTAGGCAGTCCAGAGGACGAAAGGCGGCCCGGAGAACCAGATGAAGCTCCCTCCATGAGTTCGAAAAAAGCTGCAGTGACTGGCAGCAGACGAAACAGCAAAAGGCCCCAAAAGGGAACGCGAGCCACCAAGCAAACGGCGCACATCCCCTGAGCATCCTCTGGTGCAGATGGCTCCCACTGCAGACAAATTTGCACGCAGGACCACATACACACTTTCAGCTTACTCCTACCTACAGCTTCACAAAGCATTTGTCAGGCTGCAATATAGCAGTGAGCGTGCCGGCCCCCAGTGCGTCGCTATGCACCAGACAGGANCCTCAAGAAGCTTGCGCAGTTGTTCTTACCAAACGCTCGCTTTGAACGGAGTAACACGAAACACCGAAGACGTAACTGTTGCTCTTCGCCAGTGGCACAGTGAAGAATATGTGTGATGCGTGCCGTTGGTCAGTTGGGGGCTCGCCTTCCCAATCACGCGACCCTGAGCCTGTACGGGCCACCTGGAGATGACCCCTGGTTGGGGTTAACTCCGGGAGAGCAAACTTTTCCACCCATTGCAGCAAAGTTGTCTCGCCGGGCTCTCCACTCCACGAAAATGCCCCCGACCCACCACCCTCTGACTGCCCTCTCCACAGAGAACGCTGCATACACAGCGAAAATTTAAGGATACTCACGAATTCCAACAAAAGAGCCCACTATCACACGGATATTGCTCCGTTTACTTCCCATCGCCCCGCCTCGCCCACGGCTCTTGTGTCTGCGGGTTCCTAATCCCCGTGCTGAGAAGCCTCCTGTATGTTCCCTAATTATGTCTCCACGGAGAAGCTGTTGATGTGCTCACACGAATTAAATATGGGAAATTACGATGAAAGGCACCAAAGGGAAAGGGGATAAACAGACACCAGCATACCTCCGAGCACCGTGAGAGGTCGAGCGGATGGAGTGGCAAACATTCGCAGTTCGCTTTTTGATGATGGAACAATACTTCAGGCCTTCGCAACGCTGACTGCGCCACTACGAAGATGCTGCGCAGAAAATTACACATGGAGCTGCTAGTGCACGTTTCCTCTGTAGGCACGTACAAAGCCTGATGCTCAGAAGGGAAACGAGGGATAAGGCATACCCAACGATGGGGGGNTCTGTAGGCACGTACAAAGCCTGATGCTCAGAAGGGAAACGAGGGATAAGGCATACCCAACGATGGGGGGACCGTCTACCTCTGGTCTGTACACCGAACTGTTCTCGTCGAGTGTCGAACTACGGTGAGTAGCGCTGCTCTTGCTGCTGCTGCTGTTGTTGCCCCGTTCTGTTGCACGCAGTTGCTCTTGCCCCGCTCCTGTGCTGCACCGGCTGGGCGTGCCGAGACCGCTGACGTCTACACCACAGCGATGCGACTCTGAAAGAAGCTTAGGCCCCGGAGGTGACTGAAGGACTCCTGATGCAGGCGAAGTAGCAGATTCAGCCGCAACGGCAGGCGCGGCGAGGGGAGTGGCAACCAACGAAGCTGCCTTCGCTGCTTCTGCACTTGTGGGCCCGTCTCTACCTGGGGAAGATCCTACTGTAGGCGAAACGCCAGCAGCGAGGGCGCCCAGCCTCCGAGCCCCTTCAGCCAGGAGGTCTTCCTCCGGTTCCGATTCATCCTCACCCCCAATTGCAAAGACGGAGTCCGCTGGATGCATAAAGGAAATGTTACTTGCCGCTCCGATAAATCACCGGTGAACACACTGTCGTTGCAAACGTGTACGAACACACAAAGGTATGCAGCGTGTTACTGAGGCAGTTTTCCTGCTGTTGCAATGTACGGATCTGGTGTGCATGCTTGGGCTGCTCGAATCCGGCGGTCCCCTAGAGAACAAAGGAGGTGTACAGAGGTCTTTCCTAAATAAAAAAGTAAGAAAACAAAAGCTATTAGGGGAAAAGGCCTGTTCGCAGGAGCTACTCCACGAACGAGAACGAAAGTCTGTCTTTATTATCCGACAGTCCGCCGTGAACGGGCTATCGCTAAACGAATAGAAGTTACTTTAGGGAAGACAGGCTGATCTCATCCTAAAATTCCTATTGACTGGGAAGGATGGCATCTCGGTATCGGCTCTTCATACCCTGAAGCTGAGGTAGGTCAAGCTTTGATCGGTTCGCCCGCGAACGGACCAAGCAGACCCAGCACGTGAGCTTCCTTCAGAACGTCGCGAGACAGCTCTGTCCATTTGCAGTGTAGACATAAGAACAACAAAGATGATTTCCTTTATTGCAATAGGAGCAAATAAATTAAATCTATCGTGTTTCAGTCGTTTTGTTAGGGGTAAATCGCTACGTGGCCACGTGTAAGAACTACCATTCGCTGAAACCCTGGGGAAACAGATGTCTGCAAGTACTCAAAGAAATAAAACAAATATATAACTTCACCAGAGAGGAAAGTGTGTAAAACTAGTAGTAAATTTGGTATTTTTTAGTAAATATTCGGCGCGTTGTCCCCCTCAGATGTTGCTTGTAGCATGAGTTAGCGCAGAGTTGGCTCGGCAGCCATCCGACGGTTTTGGCATGCTGCGTGTAAGCGCTTGCAAACGTTCTACAAGTTCGTTCAGAGGCAAGGCATGCAGCAAAGGAAGCTTCCCTGAATCTTCCTTTCGTGCACTCGTGGGGTTGGCTTGCACTGCCAACCGCAGCGGGGTGCGTTGCAACCCCATTTCTGGCTGCCTCCTCCCCGCAACACCCAGGCCCTGAGCTCAACGCCCTGGATGCCGAGGGACCGGGGAAGGAGGTCAGCTGCTTTGGGAAACTCTTGCTTCAAGCCTTTGCCTACATTGCGGCTCGTC
>NW_013575979.1:12334-13521 GCF_000499745.2 Eimeria mitis
CTTCCCTTGTAGACGAAACCTCTCCCAATTTCAGTGTTCTCTTCGGCAAAATGGAGGTTGCCTATGAGCCACTCACAGAGGGGGGGTCGACGCACGGTTCGGAAGCCCAGCAAGCGGAAGCCAGCTCCATTTCGGCATCCAAGTCTGGAGAAAATGCATTCCCGCCAAAAACGATTCAAGAAGAGTGCCTCCCGTTGTGCCGTCCTACGCGATATGACGGGCGGCGACATGCAGAGGCTGTAGAGGAGTTCCTCAATTCCCTAGGCCTATACCTCCACCTTCCACCTTCAAAATGCCCCAGAAGAATTCTGGGGCATTTTGAACTCCTCCGGGGCTCTTCCTTGTTAGAAGGGGACGCACGGCGATGGTAGCTACACTTAAGCAACGGCTCCGCGTTCCCGGAGCATATCAGGTCCATGCAGGCCTTCCGGGACGCGCTACGTTGCAGGTTTATCCTGACGTCCGCAAGGGAGCAAGCACTGGCGGAACTGAGAAAGCTTAAACAGGGGAAACTGTCAATAGAGCGCTACATTGAGAAATGCCAGTCCTTGGTGAACCGAAGTCCTATGGTGGCTGCGGAGCTCCACTAAAATTGGTTTATAGCGGGGCTGGACCCCAGAGTGAGGCAAGCAGTGACTGGCTGGCTGGGCCTGGGCCAGGGACAGGGAAATGAGGGGCGAAAAAGTGGAACTCGCTGGCATGATGGAATACCTCCGCAGAATGGAAAAGAAGAACGTCACATCCACAGCCTTAGCTGAAAAGGAAGAAAGCGGGCCTGGGAACGATCCCGATTTGGAACCAATGGATATTGGGGCTGTGAACACCAAGCCAGATAAACACGGTGCTAGAGGCGGCTACCGTCAGCAGACGGCGAACTCACCACCTAAAAAGCAAGACGGAGACTCTGGACGGCGTACCTGCTTCTTCTGTAGTAAGGCGAGTCACTTATTTCGAGATTGCCGGCTTATGAAAAAGGCTAGGTAACAATTGAGACCGAATCCCGAACAGCGCAGCCAAGGGAACAAACAGAGCAAGCGGGGAAACGCCCGGGCCCCTACGCAACGTGCGGCGCAGTGAAGGGGCCACGCGAGATAACGTCCGCACGTACAGACCCACGTCGAGTCAATTCAGTACTTGTACAAGTACGAATAAAGGGACAGGATTTAATGGCCCTACTCGATACGGGA
>NW_013575979.1:13608-14811 GCF_000499745.2 Eimeria mitis
TCGTTTCGCATATGACAGGCAGGATACTAGAATCGGCAAAACTATGGGCGTGAAATGCTCCGTCAGCTCCAAAACAGGGCACAGTCCTATGACTAGGGACTTCTACGTTGGACCTGTTCTCCACGACATAATCCTAGGCATGCCGTGGGTGACCCAGTGGAAGGCGCAAATGCGTTCCTCTGATGGTGCCATAGAGGTCACTCCGCCTGGAAGTGATGAGACAGTGCACCTCTCAGCGCTCCCCACGGCATCATGACTCACCGTTTGAGTCAGATGCGGCGACCGACACGCTGATTGCCATCACCCTTCTCTTTCACTCGGTATCTATTGGACCTCTTTTTACCAGTTTCCCCTCGTTTCATCGCAGAGACGGGCACCGGTGAGGAGAACAGCAGCAGCCGCAGCAGCGCCAAGAGCTGTCGCTCCAACAGCAGCCCATCAAGTTCAACATGACTATCTGCGCACGAGGAGGTGCGCTTTTGCTGATGGGGTGGCAGATGTAGCATGAGTTAGCGCAGAGTTAGCTCAGGAGCCTTTCGACGGTTTTGGCATGCTGCGCGTAAGCGCTTGCAAACGTTCTACAAGTTCGTTCAGAGGCAAAGCGTGCAGTAAAGGAAGCTTCCGTGAAGCTTCCTTTCGTGCACGCGCGGGGCTGGCTTGCACTGCCAGCCGCAGCGGGGTGCGCTGCAACCCCATTTCTGGCTGCCTCCTCCCCGCAACACCCAGGCCCTGAGCTCAACGCCCTGGATGCCTAGGTACCGGGGAAGGGGGTCAGCTGCTTTGGGAAACTCTTGCTTTAAGTCTTTACCTACACTGAGGCTCGTCTCTGGTCAGATAAAGGCCATAGAACAAGCGTTACACCACAACTGTAGGCAGATGTTGAACGCACGCTTGGTTCACAGTAGGCGACGTCCATGGAAGTAGAAATGTAGGTAGCAAGTTCAAGCAGAACATGCTATGCACTTCAGGCGTACCATGCGACAAAGCTCACACAGACCAGGATACACGTTTTGGGCACAGAATACTACAAACTTGAGCCACACCATGCTGCAGGCACTATGTAATCACTGCTCACTAGTAATGGCAAACAGGTGAAACTGGTGAGAAGCCTCTCAGAAAACCGGAAACCGTACCGCATAGCTGTATATTACCGTCAAACAGAATAATAGAACCGTGTTACCCGAGGTTACCTCAGTATGTCCA
>NW_013575980.1:0-673 GCF_000499745.2 Eimeria mitis
TGATGTGTCAACATGTTTCTATGGAAGGCACAGCCAACCGCCTCCATACAAAACAACACCACATAAAAGATATAAAAAAATAAAAGCTATATAACAAAAAAATTATTGTTTTTATAATATTTTTAATATTATTTTATTTCTTATTGTTATTATATTATTAAGAATAGTATAATATCAACAACAGTAACAAACCCTAAACCCTAAACCCTAAACCCTGAAAAAACAGCAACACCAGACCACAATACAAACGCCTTGTACACTCAGTGCCATAGAAAACACAACATATATATATATATATATATATATATATATATATATATTTATCTCTATATTTATACTTATATTTATATTTATATATAATTCTTTGTTGGGTGTTGCTACGTCTCTGTAAATTTCAGCATTTCGTTCCGAAGGCTGCACGGGAAAACCCTAAACCCTAAACCCTAAAACTCTAAACCCTAAACCCTAAACCCTAATACATATTATGTATATTTTCCTTCCCCAGGGTTTGCTGTCTCATCAACGGCTTTTCTATCGTCGCCCTAAACCCTAAAAATTATTTTTTTTAGTAATGAAAAAAAAAGATAAAAAAAAAAGCAAAAACGATTCGTTTATAATAACAATTGCCCGGATGATATATATACACATATAAATATATATATATAAATATATA
>NW_013575980.1:780-1248 GCF_000499745.2 Eimeria mitis
AGTAGCTCAGTTGTTAGAGCTTTCAGTAGCCGGTAGCCTCCTAAAGAGCAACCGAAGTGGACAAAGGTCTTTTTTTAATTAAAAAATTTAAAAAAAAAATTTTTAAAATTTAAAAAAAAATTTTCAAAAAAATTCAAAAATCTTCCTGTAGCGTTTGCTAAGAAACTTCTTACTTGAACTTACTTGAGTTCAATATTCTTATTAAATTTTTTTTTATACTTTTTTAGTACTTTTTAAAATTTTAAAAAAGAATTTAAAAACGTAGTTTGACTGGGAACTGTAAAACCCTAAGCTCTAAACCCGAGGGAACTGTAAAACCCTAAACCCTAAACCCTAATTCTCTTTGTCACTCCTCTTTATGTTATGGCACACAAAATACACGCCTTTACAGGCTCCAACCTCTTGCATAGCCGCCTCAATAGCCTCTGTCTCTGTTATATATATATATATATATATATATATATATAT
>NW_013575980.1:1350-1987 GCF_000499745.2 Eimeria mitis
AAATGCAAATTCAAGTTGAATTTGTAGCATCTATACACCCCAGGAAAACACGAAGCTGAGGAGACAAAAATATAACGGAGAGAGACAAAACGAAACTGCATAGAAAAAAATAAAATAAATAAAACGACCGAGACAAAGGAGACATAACGAAACTGTCGCTAAAAAATAAATTATGTAATATACACAACAGAGACAAAACAGAACAAGTAGTTCACAAGAAAAAAACTGAAATGTGTAACTAACAATACAGCTCTTGGTGTATTGATCCAAATGCGCTTTAGAGCTGTAAAACCAATACCCACGAATAAAGCTAAAAAATATATATTTAAATATATGCTAAATATATACATATATATATGCGTATGGAGGCGTCCTGTAAAGGGAAGCGCTGTTCTGTGAATTAGTATCTAGACAGTAATTCACAGAACAACTGTCGCAGGTGCGTCAGAATAAAAAAAAAAGAAGAAAAACACAAACTAAACATTTAAAAACATCCAAACACTAAAACAGGAAGCAAAACCATGAAAAAAAGGAAAAGACAAGAACACAAAAAAGCATAGAAATTTGTATTGTTAGCAGCCGCGCGAACACGAACTGCTGATCAGAAATTCTGCTGTGGAGCCACCCTCTAGGGGCG
>NW_013575981.1:0-250 GCF_000499745.2 Eimeria mitis
TTCATATACAATGAAAGATATAAACGGCCCATTTGTATTTAATTTATTACTGTTAAAGCAACGACAACCAAAACAAAAAAATAAAAAAAATATTTAATTGTTCTATTCTAACAACAATAAACAACAGCAAAACATACTTATTTACATACATAATATATATAAATACATATATATATATATATATATATATATATATATATATATATATATATATATTCTCACTTCTGATGGTCTGGTGACTTGTGTGGGG
>NW_013575981.1:350-958 GCF_000499745.2 Eimeria mitis
GTCTGGTGACTTGTGTGGGGTGATTGGGATCGACTCTATTAACGACTCCAACACAAAGAGAAGCAGCTTTGGTGTGTATATGTTTATGTTTATTTATATTTATATCTGTTTCTTTTGTATTTGTATTTGTTTCTTTATTTATACTTTTATTTCTCTGGCTACATAGATGATACAACTGGTGAGATTCCATCTCGCATGAGGAGACATCTAACTCAACAAACTTTTCTATTAATGTTTCGTTTTCGTCGTCAAAACCAGGAAAATAACGGCCCTGAAACAAATACAAATAAAATAATATTTATTTTTTTATTTTGTTTTTTATTTTTTTAGTTTTTATATCTGGATTTGTGGATAGATTTGGACTTGTTTTTGTGGTTTTATTCGTGTTTGTATATGAATTTGTATTTGTATTTGTGTTTTTATTTATATTTAAATGTATACTTGTATTTATATTTTAATATAATTTAAAATACAAATAAATACATATTTATTCTCGTTAATAATTATACACATTATAGTAATACAGGTGTAAACAAAAAATTATACATATATATATATATATATATATATATATATATATATATATATATATATATATATATATATAT
>NW_013575981.1:976-2077 GCF_000499745.2 Eimeria mitis
GTGTACATAAAGTGGTAATAAGAAAAATAAAAGAAACAACAAAACAAACAAAACTAAACAAAAAAAAGAAAAAAATAAATATATTTTACCTGGCAACTATAGAATGTTTCAGCAGTCATTGCTTCGCCCCTCAAAGGCTCTATGTTTTTCTTTTTTAAATTTTCATTTATTTTTTCTATTAATTCTTTATCTCCGCTAACTGGGCCCGAAATAAGATAGGGGCATGCAGGCACAGAAACCCCCTTCATTGGGTTGCCATCAAAGAAAGAATAATTCCTATAAAAAAAAAAGATATATATATATAGATATATGCAAATAGAAATATATAAATATAAATATGTAAAGATAAATAGTATAGAGAGTAATATAAATATATAAATATAAATATAAATATAAATACAATAAAATATTTTTATGTGTATATATTTGTTTGTTTATATAACTATATAAGTAAATGTAAATAAATATTAATAAATATCAAGAAATAGATGGAAATGCATATATAAGAAAATATTTATAAGTAAAAAAAAACAATAATACAAAACTAACAGCACCACAAAAAAAGTAAAAACAAACTTTTATAAAAATAAAAAAAAAGAAACAAAACCCCAAACAAAAAGAAACAACAAAAAAACCAAAAAAACGATAAAACTATAGTTATATATATAAACATAAATACAAATACATATACAAATATAAATATAGATATATACATAAATGTAAAAAAAAATATAAATATAAATACAAAAACAAATACAAACAAAAACACAAAAATAAATAAGAATAAAAAAGCAAATTAAAACCCCCAAAAAAAGAAATAAACAAAGAAACAAAAAAAAATAAAAAAAATAAAATACCTTTGGCAATAGTAAATAGAGTCAGCGAGACAGAGTGTTCCCGGTGGGTGTTTTTTTTTAAAAACACCACAAGTACCCAAACGAACAAAAGCGAGAGATTTATGTTTAAATAAATATGAAACCTCTCGCACTAAAAAATCCATATTTGGTGCACCCATGCCTATTGATACTATGGAGACGGGGACGCCTTTGTATACACCTGAAAATATATATATAAAAAAAAAAAAATGTATATATATATATA
>NW_013575982.1:0-136 GCF_000499745.2 Eimeria mitis
CCACTGGCCGCAGCGGCCGGTGCTGCTGCGGGCTGTTGCTGAGCCCTGGATGCTGCATGCGCTGCATTTTTTGCAGCGGCGGCGTGTGAGGTTTCGTTTCCCTCCTCCTCCGCTGGAGCTTCTATCGGCCCACCAT
>NW_013575982.1:236-301 GCF_000499745.2 Eimeria mitis
TGCAGCGGCGGCGTGTGAGGTTTCGTTTCCCTCCTCCTCCGCTGGAGCTTCTATCGGCCCACCAT
>NW_013575982.1:401-2167 GCF_000499745.2 Eimeria mitis
GGCGGCGTGTGAGGTTTCGTTTCCCTCCTCCTCCGCTGGAGCTTCTATCGGCCCACCATCCCGTATCCAGGGGTAAGCAAACCCTAAACCCTAAACCCTAAACCCTAAACCCTAAACCCTAAACCCTAAACCCTAGAGGGTAACACTGTGAAGGTCTTACACTGCGAAGACACTCTACGCACTTTCAGCTTATCTGATATTTTATTTGGGGCTAGGGATGTTTGCTTGAGGGTTTAGGGTTTAGGGTTTAGGGTTTGGGGTCTAGGGTTTAGGGTTTAGGGTTTAGGGTTTAGGGTTTGTGTCTTCTTGTGTGCAGCTGTGCATTCCTTCGAGACGCCGTACTTTAAGGGATCGTAAGTTTACTACTTTTTGCTTAGGGTTTAGGGTTTAGGGTTTAGGGTTTAGGGTTTGACGCTTGTGCGTGGTCTAGGGTTTAGGGTTTAGGGTTTAGGGTTTGTGAGGAATGTACAGAATGATTGCATGCGCCGCGGGGGTAGGAGATATGAAGGATTGTGGTTTGGGGGCGCCGAATGCAACGATGAGGGTTTTGATTCAGGTACGAGGGTTTAGGGTTTAGGGTTTAGGGTTTAGGGTTTAGGGTTTAGGGTTTAGTAGGGTTTACAGTGCATCAACGGCCATCATTTTTTCTGTAGAAATGAATATAACTCCTCCTTCTCTCAAACTCAGTATATAAAATCTAGGGTTTAGGTTCTAGGGTTTAGGGTTTAGGGTTTAGGGTTTAGGGTTTAGGGTTTGTGATTAGGGTCAGTTTCTCCACCCATGGCGACTAGGAGAGGTTCTATCAGGTCAAGTGTTCTCTCGCCCCCTGCAGCATCTACCCCCCCGCTGGATTGTCTCTTTAGGAATTAAAGTTGTTAAAACCCTCACAGACCTCATCGAGGTAGGGTTTAGGGTTTAGGGTTTAGGGTTTAAGGGTTTAGGGTTTATGGTTTAGGTTTTAGGGTTTAAGGGTTTAGGGTTTACGGTTTAGGGTTTAGGGGTTAGAGTTTAAGGGGTTAGGGTTTAGGGTTTAAGGGTTTAGGGTTTAAGGGTTTCGGGTTTAAGGGTTTAGGGTTTAGGGTTTCAGGGTTTAGGGTTTATGTCTTCGGCTGTACGAGCTCCAGCCTGTGGAGGGTTTGCGAGGGTTTGCGGGGTCTGAAGGCTCAACTAGGGTTTAGGGTTTAGGGTTTAGGGTTTAGGGTTTAGGGTTTTGTGTGCAGGAGGATATATGCTCGGAGACGGAACCCTACTTTTTGTCTCCTCTTGTTTGTCTCGCTGACAAAATTAGCGTTGTAGAGTAAACCCTAAACCCTAAACCCTAAACCCTAAACCCTAAACCCTAAACCCTAGATATGTTATAGAGGAAATTCAGAGTGGATAGTGTGTGCATCTGTATAAACCTTTTTTTATTGCGGTGGTTTAGGGTTTAGGGTTTAGGGTTTTGCATGTATAATCGTGTATATAAACTGTTTTATTATATTTTGAGGGTTTAGGGTTTAGGGTTTAGGGTTTAGGGTTTGTGTTGTATCTCTGCAGCCCTCGCGTCTGTTCTCCTCCTTCTTTATCGAGTTTAAATATACAAGAAGATAATAAATTATTATTTATAAATCAACAACTGTCTCCTTTTTCTTTGTCTCCTTTTTCTGTCTCCGAAAGAAAAAATAAATTAATTAATTTGCATGCGCTCAATACGCTCAGGTTTGATCCTCAGCTTGTCTATACACTCGAATTCTCACAGGTACTATATATATATATATATATATATA
>NW_013575983.1:1026-1175 GCF_000499745.2 Eimeria mitis
CCAGCAGCACCAGCAGCAGCACCATCAGCAGCAGCAGCACCAGCAGCACCAGCATCAGCAGCACCATCATCAGCACCAACACCATCACCACCACCACCATCAGCAGCAGCACCATCAGCAGCAGCAACATCAGCAGCAGCAGCAGCAGC
>NW_013575983.1:1275-1418 GCF_000499745.2 Eimeria mitis
CCCTAAACCCTAAACCCTAACAAACCCTAAACCCTAACAAACCCTAAACCCTAAAAAATAAACCCTAAACCCTAATAAACCCTAAACCCTAATAAACCCTAAACCCTAAAAAATAAACCCTAGAAAATGCGTGTATGGCTTCT
>NW_013575984.1:0-1643 GCF_000499745.2 Eimeria mitis
TTCATAGATTTACTTCAATTTTCCATTTAAATAAAGCAAAAAGAATTAGAGACAAAAACGGAAACCAAGTTCTGTTGAATTCTTCAGTGCTAAGCTTGCCAGGGCAATGCTCACCTCCTTCGAGCCCCTCAACCGGCAGCGTGACACACCCTACAGGTGGAAACCTCTCCTTTATAGTATCTTTTTGCTTAATATGTTTTTTAATGAAATTTTGCATTACTCATTGCATGCCTTTGTTGAGAACACCTCCTCTTTCAGAGCAGACGAAGTGCGGCGGGAGTGGCGATCTCTAACTCGCATCACTAGGGCTGCACACACAGGCTGCTCTTCGCTGTCTTCCCCCGAACTTTCTGTCCATTTTTCTTTGAAATTAAAAAAGAAAACAGCAAACATAAAATATATTTAGATTATAATATTGTCCAAACCCTCCTTTTCGTTTGCTGCAGCACTGTTCGTTGCCCGTCGGCAACGCGAGTAAAAGAAAAGCCGCTGCATTCTCCCCCTTTTCCTTTCTCCTCGGCACTTTTTCTTTTTTTGCAAAACCCCCAACATTATTGATATTGTTTCCGTTTGTTGCCTTTATTATGCTATTTGCCGGCGCAGCGGCCCCAAAGAGGGCCCCCTGCTCACTCCCTCATACCATCGGCGTACGTATGTCTCGTTTCTTTCTCGTTGGTTTAGTAACATGTATAATATTATTTTTTTCGTGCGAAGTGAGCAGAGAACGCTCGCTTTTCGCATTTAATTCAGGTATTTGTACAGCTGAAGCTGCTGCTACTCCCCCGCGTGCAGCAGCAGAAGAGGTTGTTCCTGCTCTGACACCCAGCGGTGAAGAGGAAAGCAGGAAAGCGCTAACACAGAGGTATTTCGCTGCACTTTCGGGTGTATACAGCAGCGCAGATGATTCAAGTTTTAGTGAGTTTCTCTCTGTTTCCTCTGTTAATAGACGGAGGCAAGCTTTAAAAGAAATCGCAGAAAAACTAAATAAATGGAATTCACAAAAACATACAAATGAATACAAAAACACAAAAATCATCTTCTACATGAGACATGCAGAAAGCAGAGGAAATGCAGCCACGAAAAGTATACTTGGATTCGCCGAATATACATGTGAGTTCTTTCTTTTTTTTCTTTATCTCTACGTACACCTAAACAAACACATAAACTTTTTTGCTGTTTTGGGGTTAATATAAGTTTTTTGTTGTTGCGGTGTACATACACACAGANACACATAAACTTTTTTGCTGTTTTGGGGTTAATATAAGTTTTTTGTTGTTGCGGTGTACATACACACAGATAGACACAGCTTAGACGATGTATGCAATGCGCCTAATGTATACATGTAAACATACATGCAGACCAGCACAGACGATAGTAAACCCTAAACCCTAAACCCTAAACCCTCGCCACAGAGGCAGCTAACGAGCATATGTTATGCATCTGCAGCGAGCGTTTAGGGTTTAGAGCAGATATATCAGAGTTTACAGGTTTCGTGTATTTCATCGCGTGGATGCCGTCTACATTTATGGTTTAGGGTTTAGGGTTTAGTTTAGGGTTTAGGGTTTAGGGTTTGGGGTTTTGTTGCGTTTCAGGGAGCAGGTTCAAGGGGAGAGCTTGGGGCGAGATAGACCCTGCACTGTCAG
>NW_013575984.1:1721-1986 GCF_000499745.2 Eimeria mitis
TGAGGCGCATCAGAGCCAGCAGCAGGCCGCAGAGCCCGCAGCAGCAGCAGCAGCAGCAGCAGCAGAAGCAGCAGCAGCAGACGGAGGTTTCTGCATTGAATCTTTTTTAGTTTCTCCGCTAACAAGAACTCTACAAACCGCCAGTCTTTCCTTCAATTCTGTTGGGGCCGCTCTGAAGTGCCCGCAGCCCACCACGCAGCAGCAGCAGCAGCAGCAGCAGCAGCAGCAGCAGCAGCATGTGACATGGCTGGTACATTCTTTACTG
>NW_013575985.1:1544-2074 GCF_000499745.2 Eimeria mitis
CTTTGCTGCTGCAGCAGTGCAGCAGCAGAGCCGCTGCAGCACAGGCTTGGGGCAGACTCGTGCTGCTGCGAGGTGCAGCAGCAGCAACTCAGATGTTTCCTGCTGCTGCTGCTGCTGCTGCTGCTGCTGTGCTGCTGCTGCTGCTGCTGATGATGATAAGGCCTGCTGCTGCAGCCAACCGACAGAGTCCGTGGGCCTCCTCACGTCGGGAATTAGTTGCTGCTGCTGTTGCTGCTGCTGCTGTTGCTGTTGCTGCTGCTGCTGTTGCTGCTGCTGCTGTTGCTGCTGAGGGCCGCGGCAGGCCCTGAAGTCGCTGCTGCTGCTGTTGCTGCTGGTGCTGCAACCCTTTGGGAGAACGGGTGTTCTGCACGCTCTTGTTGCTGCTGCATCTGCTGCTGCTGCTGCTGCTGCTGCTGCGGTTGTTGCTTCAGACTGGGACTGCATGCAGAATGTGCTGCTTGCAGCAGCTGTTTCTCTGCTGCTGCTGCTGCTGCTGCTGCCACGGCCGTTGCTGGTGTTGCTGCTGCAGT
>NW_013575986.1:0-129 GCF_000499745.2 Eimeria mitis
GTTGGGGCTGGCGACTCACGAGGCTCACTTTTATATATTGCGAGAGAGAGTAACGGAGAAAAAAAAAAAAACAGCAGCAAATTGAAATGGAGACAATATACAAACCGCTGCAGATGATTCAGCTGCCCG
>NW_013575986.1:229-390 GCF_000499745.2 Eimeria mitis
AAGAAGGAAACACAGAGTTGCTGCTTTTTGATCCTTATAATGCCCCTCCTCCTCCTCCTCTGCTGCTGCTGCTGCTGCTGCTGCTGCTGCTGCTGTTGCTGTTGCTGCTGCTGCTGCCGCTTCTGCTGCCGCTGTTGCTGCTGTTGCTGCTGCTGTTGCTG
>NW_013575986.1:472-759 GCF_000499745.2 Eimeria mitis
AGACGCAGATTTAATAATGTTGGGGCTGGCGACTCACGAGGCTCACTTTTATATATTGCGAGAGAGAGTAACGGAGACAGCAGCAGCTCAGACGCATGCAGCAGCAGCAGCAGCAGCTGCTGCTGCTGCTGCTGCAGACGCTAAAGCAGAAGCTGCTGCTGCTGCTGCAGCAGAAGCAGCAGCAGAAGAAACAGAAACAGCAGCAAGTAACGGGGGGAAAAATAAATCAAAAAAAAGAGAAAGAGAGACAGATGATGAGCTGCAGCAGCAGCAAGACAAGCAGCAGC
>NW_013575986.1:859-1171 GCF_000499745.2 Eimeria mitis
GTCTCCTTTTTTGTCTCCTTTTTTGTCTCCTTTTGTCTCCTTTTGTCTCCTTTTGTCTCTCTTTTTGTCTCCTTTTGTTTCCTTTTTTGTCTCTTTTTGTCTCCTTTTTTGTCTCCTTTTGTCTCCTTTTGTCTCTCTTTTTGTCTCCTTTTGTCTCTCCTTTTGTCTCTCCCTTTGTTTCTCCTTTTGTTTCTTTATTTGTCTTCTTTTGTCTCCTTTTGTCTCCTTTTGTCTCTTTATTAGTCTCCTTCTGTCTCTTTATTTGTCTCCTTTTCTCTCCCCTTTTGTCTCTCCTTTTGTTTCTCTTTTTGT
>NW_013575986.1:1271-2138 GCF_000499745.2 Eimeria mitis
TTGTCTCTTTTTGTTTCTTTATTTGTCTCCTTTTGTATCTTTCTTTTTCTCCTTTTGTCTATCCTTTTGTCTCCTTTTGTCTCCTTTTTTGTCTCCTTTTTTGTCTCCTTTTGTCTCCTTTTGTCTCTCTTTTTGTCTCCTTTTGTTTCCGTTTTTGTCTCTTTTTGTTTCTATATTTGTCTCCTTTTGTATCTTTCCTTGTCTGCTTTTGTCTCCTTTTTTGTCTCCCTTTGTCTCCTTTTTTGTCTCCTTTTTTGTCTCCTTTTTTGTCTCCTTTTTTGTCTCCTTTTGTCTCTCTTTTTGTTTCTTTATTTGTCTCTTTAGTTGTCTCCTTTTGTCTCCTTTTGTCTCTCCCTTTGTTTTTCTTTGTGTCTCTCTCTTTTTCTCTCGTTTTGTCTCCTTTTGTCTCCTTTTGTCTCCTTTTGTCTCTTTTTTTGTCTCCTTTTGTTTTCTTTTGCCTCTTTATTTGTCTCGTTTTGTCTCTCCTTTTGTTTCTCTTTTTGTCTCTCTCTTCGGCTGCTGCTGCACTTGCTGCTACATCTGCTGCTGCTGCATCTGCTGCTGCTGCAGCATCTCCCTCTACATCGTTTGCAGCAGCAGCATCACCCTCAGCAGCATCACCCTCAGCAGCATCTCCCTCAGCAGCATCTCCCTCACCAGCAGCAGCAGCAGCAACAGCAGCAGCAGCAGCAGCAGCAGCAGCATATATTCTGTGTGTGTTATGTGTGTGTGTATAGGGACGCTACGACTTGGATAGAGTAATCGATGATTTTATATTTTTATGTTTTTTATGTGGCAATGATTTTCTTCCTCATTTACCTTTTTTGTCGATACACCGCGGAAGTATAGATTGCTTAGTTCAGGTGT
>NW_013575986.1:2238-2344 GCF_000499745.2 Eimeria mitis
TATATTCTGTGTGTGTTATGTGTGTGTATATAGGGGCGCTACGACTTGGATAGAGTAATCGATGATTTTATATTTTTATGTTTTTTATGTGGCAATGATTTTCTTC
>NW_013575987.1:0-292 GCF_000499745.2 Eimeria mitis
TATATATATATATATATATATACTGCATAGATATTTCTCTGTGGGTGTATGTGTGTGTGTGTGTGTGTGTGTATAAAAGAGACGGGGGGGGAGAAGGTGTTTAGTTGGGTTGAGTTGATAGACTTTGTATTAAAAAATATTAAATAAAATATAAAAAAAAAAGTAAATAATATAAATACAAAGCTGCATATACACCCCAGAGTGTATGGGGTGTTGTATCGAAGCACTGGTGTGTAGGGGGGAGTTGGTTAGGGGCTTGTATATATTTTTTTTTTTTTTTTTTTTTTTTTTT
>NW_013575987.1:353-621 GCF_000499745.2 Eimeria mitis
AGAAATAATAAATACATTTGCAACAATAAAACAAACAAATACAGACTAGCTGGCTGGTACGGTAGTGAGGCTACATGGTGTAGGGTGTATGTATAGATAGGGCGTGCATCAGCAGCTTTCTGTTTTTTTTTGTACAAAAAAGTAGAAAAAGTAAAAGTAAATAGAATTAAAAATATAATTTAATTTATTTTATTTATTTTATCCTTTTTCTGAGTCACCAAGGATGCAGCACCAGTGAAAGAAAGCTGCGTAGGGAGCAGCACCCACT
>NW_013575987.1:823-3268 GCF_000499745.2 Eimeria mitis
CACAGCAAGGTGGTTCTTTTGTGTTGCAGGTTGACCGATTAAGGGTTAATTTATGTTTATTTTATTCCGTTTTTCTTCTCATCATAAATATTTTACTTATTTTTATCATATTTTTTGAATAAAATTCAAAAATCACGCATTTTTACTCTGCTTTCCACCCATTGCAGCTCTGAGGCCTCCCGGGCGGCCCATCGCCGCTGCGCTTCATCTTTCGTGCTGATCTCTGCTTTTTCTCGTTTTGTTTTCGCGGATTCTGTTTCTTCTGTTGCTTCTGCAGCAGCAACAAGCCCTTCGAGCTCACTTGCTGCTGCTGCTTCAGTTGCAGCAGCAGCTGCTGCGGCAGCAACAGCCGCAGCAGCAGCAGCAGCACGCACAGCGTACAACGACTCCCTTCATTGTTTGACTCTCCAGCAGCAGCATCAGCATCAGCAACAGCAATAGCAGCAACAGCAGCAGCTGTAGCAGCAGCAACAGCGTAAGAGGCAACGGAAGCAGCAGCAACATCAGCAGCAGCAGCAGCAGCAGCAGCAGCAGCAGCAGCAGCAGCAGCGTTTCTCCTCCCATGACCCCATGCAGCCACTCAGTAGTATGAAGAACCGCTTATTTAACCTAAGCCGTTACTACACACCCAACAATACGGCATCAAAGAACAACAACAACACAGAGCAGGTGCTGCAGCAGCAGCAGCAGCAGCAGCAGCAGCAGCAGCAGCAACAGCTGCAGCAGCAGCAACAGCAGCTTCAACAGCAACAGCAGCAGCTGCAACAGCAACAACTGCAGCAGCTGCAGCAGGCACAGGGGGCCCCTCCAGCTGCAGCTGGTCTCCCAGGGGCCCCCCAACCCAATACAAACACAGAACAAGGGGGGGCCCCCGGGGCCCCCGGGGGGCCCCCCGCTCCCCAGCAGGGTACAGTACAGGGTACAGCAGCTCCGTACCCTATGCAGGCTGACAAGAGGATGGATGAGGCTACAAACGCAGCAGAGAGGGGCCCCCAGGGGGCCCCCCCCCAGGGGGGAGATGTGTGTGGTTGCTGCTCTGGCGGTATAGATAATAATAATAATAATAATGAGCATCATCATCAGCAGCAGCAGCAGCAGCAGCAGCAACAGCAGCAGCAGCAGCAGCAGCAGCCGCAGCAGCAGCAGGAGGAGACGCAGACAAAACCACATTTTTTCTCGCTTTGTACGAAATGTGCAAATGATGGAAAGGTATATATTCTTGCTGCTGCTGCTGCTGCTGCTGCTGTTGTTGCTGCTGCTGTTGCTGTTGGTGCTGCTGCTGGTGGTGTTGCTGTTGCTGCTGCTGGCGGTGTTGTTGCTGCTGCTGGTGCTGCTGCTCTTGCTGCTGCTGTTGTTGCTGCTGTTGCTGCTGCTGGTGTTGCTGTTTTTACTGCTTCTGTTGTTGCTGCTGCTGCTTATCCTCTTTTCCTTGTTATATATGTATAGTTGCTGCTGTTGCTGCTACTGCTGCTGCTGCTGCTGCTGCTGCTGCTGCTGCTATTGCTATTGCTGCTGCTGCTGCTGCTGCCCCCCTGCACCCGCATTTCTTTCTTTTTTTTTAATTTACAAACACAAACAAACATTAAAACAAATAAATTATTTATATATATATATATATATATATATTTATTTATTTATTTATTTATTTATTTATTTATTTATTTATTTATAGGGAGAAACAAAGGGCGTAAAGGTATCAGCTGGTGGTTTCATCACCCGCAGCGAGAGTTATATAAATGCATGCGCAGCAGCAAGATGGGGCCCCACAGCAGCAGCAGCAGCAGAACAGCAGCAAATAGAAAAAGAAACAAACAATAACACAAAACGAACAGTCTTTGATAGATCGAAATTTGTACAAGAAATACAACTTGATGGTAAACTGCTGCTGCTGCTGCTGCTGCTGTTGCTGCTGCTGCTGCTGCTGTTGCTGTTGGTGCTGCTGTTGCTGCTGTTGGTGCTGGTGCCGCTGTTGGTGCTGCTGTTGGTGCTGCTGTTGATACTGTTGTTTCTGTTGTTGCTGCTAATACTGTTGCTGTTGCTGCTGCTGCTGCTGCTGCTGTTGCTGCTGTTGTTGTAGCTGCTGTTGCTGTTGCTGCTGTTGCTGCTGCTGCTGTTTGCTGCGATGCTGCTGTGGCAGCTCAATCTATTTGTTTAATCATTTGTCTTTATTTATTTATATATTCATTTATTTATATATATATTTGTATATGTTTATTTATTTATTTATATTTATTTATATTTATTTTTTTATTTGTTTATATATACGGCTGATGTAAGCATAAACGGCAGAGCCTAAGGAAGGGTTCTTTATATAAATATACAAAATAGATAGATATAAATACATAGTTTTGTTTGTATTTTTTTCTATATTAATATTTATTTATTTATATTTATTTATTTATATTTATTTATATTTATTTATATTTATTTATTTTTTTTTTTATT
>NW_013575987.1:3368-5833 GCF_000499745.2 Eimeria mitis
TTATTTGTTGAATCATTTGTCTTTATGTATTTATATATTCATTTATTTATATATATATTTGTATATGTTTATTTACTTATTTATATTTATTTATATTTATTTATATTTATTTATATTTATTTATTTATTTGTTTATATATACAGCTGATGTAAGCATAAACGGCAGAGGCTAAGGAAGGGTTCTTTATATAAATATATAAAATAGATAGATATAAATACATAGTTTTGTCTGTATTTTTTTGTATATTAATATTTATTTATTTATATTTATTTATTTATATTTATTTATATATTTATTTATTTGTTTATTTGTTTGTTTATTTATACAGGTAAAGTAAGCATAAACTTGTATCTATTTTATATATTTATATGAATACATAGAATAAAATAGATACATATAAATACATGGTTTTGTGTGTATTTTCTTCTCTATTAATATTTATTTATTTATATTTATTTATATATTTATTTATTTATTTATTTATTTGTTTATTTATACAGGTAAAGTAAGCATAAACGATATATTTGATTTCGCGAATAGCCAGAGCCTGGGGAAGGGTTCTTACGGCCAAGTTGTAAAAGCAAGAGATATGAAAACAGGAGTAACGAGAGCAATTAAGGTTGTTTATAAACCCAAAATAGAGAACGTAACCCGACTAAAAAGAGAAATCCTCATCATGTAAGTTTATATTTGTTTATTTATCTTTTTTTCTGCGTTTGTAGTTTTCTTTTTGTGTATTTATTTGTGTATTTATTGATGTATTTATCTCTATATTTATGTTTTTATAATAAGAGCAATTAAAGTTATTTATAAACCAAAAAAATAGAGAACGTCACTACACTAAAAAGAGAGATTCTAATCATGTAAGTTTATATTTATTTATTTATTATTTATTTATTTATTTATTTATCTTTTTTTCTGCGTTTGTAGTTTTCTTTTTGTGTATTTATTTATGTATTTATCTCTATATTTATGTTTGTATAACAAAAACAATAAAATCTATTTATAAACCAAAAAATAAAAAGAGAAAAATATTAATCACAAAAGTTTATATTCTTTATCTATTTTTTCTTTATTTATTTTCTCTGCTTTTCTCTCTTCCTCATACATAAAAAAAAAAAAAAAAAAAAAAAAAAAAAAAAAAAAAAAAAAAAAAAAAAAAAAAAAAAAAAAAAAAAAAAATAAAAAAATAAATATGTATGTGTATGTATGTATGTGTGTGTATTATATATATAGGAAGCGTTTGGACCACCCAAACATAATAAAATTATTTGAGGTGTATGAAGACGAAGAAAATTTATATTTAGTAATGGAGTTATGTACAGGAGGAGAGTTATTTGAGCGTATTATAAAATCAGGGCATTTCACCGAAAGATATGCAGCTACTCTTATGCGTCAGGTTTTCTCTGCTGCTGCTTATTGTCATTCTAATAATGTTATACATAGAGACCTCAAACCAGAGAACCTTTTATATGCAGACAACTCTCCTCTATCCGCGTTGAAGGTTATTGGTGAGGAGTCTAAACCCTAAACCCTAAACCCTAGAAAGTAAACCCTAGTTTATAGTGTTTATAGTTCTCTGCTGCTGCTTATTGTCATTCTAATAATGTTATACATAGAGACCTCAAACCAGAGAACCTTTTATATGCAGACAACTCTCCTCTATCCGCGTTGAAGGTTATTGGTGAGTGTTTATGTAAACCCTAAACCCTAAACCCTAAACCCTAGGTTTTAGTTTTGAGTTTATAGTTCTCTGCTGCTGCTTATTGTCATTCTAATAATGTTATACATAGAGACCTCAAACCAGAGAACCTCGTTTATGCTTATAAAAACCCTAAACCCTAAACCCTAAACCCTAAACCCTAGTTGGTAGTTTATAGTTTTCGGCTGCTGCTTATTGTCATTCTAATAATGTTATACATAGAGCAAAACCCTAAACCCTAAACCCTAAACCCTAAACCCTAAACCCTAGTTGGTAGTTTATAGTTTATAGTTCTCGGCTGCTGCTTATTGTTAATATAAAAAATTAAAAAAATAAAAAAAAAGAGAAATAAGAAGAAATTAGATATATAGAGAAATAAATAATAGTAAACAAAAGTAAATAAAAATAAATAAAAATAAAAATAAATAAAAATAAATAAAAATATAAAAATAAATAAAAATAAATAAAAATAAATAAAAATAAATAAAAATAAATAAAAATAAATAAGAAGAAATAAAAGAACACAACAATATATAGATTAACAAAAGTAAATAAAAATAAATAGAAACGAATAAAAATAAATTAAAAAATAAAAAAAATAAAAAAATTAAAAATAAAGAGAAATAAAATAAATGGGAATAAGAATAAAATAAACAGAAATAAATAAAGGTAAGTAAACATAAGATAAAAATAAATAAAAATAAATAAAAATAAAAATAAATAAAAATAAAAATAAATAAAAATAAAAATAAATAAAAATAA
>NW_013575987.1:5933-6325 GCF_000499745.2 Eimeria mitis
AAAATAAAAATAAATAAAAATATAAAAATAAATAAAAATAAATAAAAATAAATAAAAAAAAGAAATAATAAATAAGAAGTAAAAGAACACAACAAAAAATAGATAAACAGGAGTAAATTAAAATAAATAGAAATGAATAAAAATAAATAAAAAATAAAAAAAATAAAAAAAATAAAAAATAAAGAGAGAAATAAAAATAAATAAGAGTAAGAATAAAATAAACAGAAATAAATAAAGGTAAGTAAACATAAAATAAAAATAAATAAAAATTAAAATAAATAAAAATAAAAATAAATAAAAATAAATAATAAACAGGAAACAACATTATATAAACCCTTCTATACACCCTTCTCTCTTTCTCTTTTTTTTTCTTTCTTTTTTTTTTTTTTTCT
>NW_013575987.1:6454-6699 GCF_000499745.2 Eimeria mitis
AAAAAAGGAAATGCAGCAGAACCACCTCACCCCAACCCAACCCAAAAAAAAAAAAACAAACAAATAAATAAATAAATAAATAAACAAAACAAAACAAAACAAAACAAAACAAAATAAATAAATAAATAAATAAATAAATAAATAAATAAATGTGTGTGTGTATACAGACTGGGGCTTCGCTGCTCGTTGCTGCGGCAGACACAAATTCAGCAGCGTTGTGGGGACCCCCTATTACGTAGCGCCGG
>NW_013575987.1:14996-15424 GCF_000499745.2 Eimeria mitis
AAATAAAATAAAATAAAATAAAAATAAAATAAAATGAAGTAAATCGATTTGCGCTGCAAAGAGAAAAAAACAGAGACAAAAAACAAAGAAAAAGAGTTTAGGGTTTAGGGTTTTAGGGTTTAGGGTTTAGGTTGTTTAGCAGCAGCAGCAGCAGCTGCTGCTGCTGTTGCTGCTGCAGTGTCATCTGTGTCTGTCAAAGTAAAGATTAAGAGGTTCTAGGAGTTTGCTGCTGTTGCTGCTGCTGCTGCTGCTGCTGCAGCAGCAGCAGCAGCTGTTGCTGCTGCAGCAGCAGCAGCAGGAAGATACGTGAGGTGTATATACAGCTCAAGCTGGCAGCAGCAGCAGCACGAGAAAATAGACGAAGACAAGCGGCAGCAAACCAAAGACAAGCAGCAAAAAGCTGCTGCTGCTGATGCATGCGAAATCTC
>NW_013575988.1:0-1278 GCF_000499745.2 Eimeria mitis
TATATATATATATATATATATATATATATATATGTATATATATATATACATATACACACATA
Organism: Eimeria mitis; assembly: GCF_000499745.2. NCBI lineage: Eukaryota > Apicomplexa > Conoidasida > Eucoccidiorida > Eimeriidae > Eimeria > Eimeria mitis. The sequence goes on from NW_013575988.1 coordinate 63, forward strand.
CATGTATGTCTCTTTCAGTCTCCATCATTATCCTTCCGCGCTTCATCATCCCTGCCTTTATCAAGCCGCTTAGTGAAGAAACAAGTTAATATAAATATATAAATATATACATAAATATATAAATATATACATAAATATATATATATATATATATTTGTCCCTTTCAGTCTCCATCTGTATCCCTCCGTGCCTCATCATCTCTCCCCTTATCAAGCCGCTTAGTAAAAAAACAAGTGGGGGATTTCTACGACGCCAGCAGCAGCCACACGCTGCATACAACAGCTTACTACAAAGACGTCAGCTGTCTAGACACCTCAGTTATGGTTTGTGAGGGCCCCATACAGTGGCCCCGTGCCGGCCATAAGGCCCCCGGGTTCAACTCCACCAACTACCCTATTTGTGATAAAAACCTAGGCATCTGTGAAACTGTAAACCCTAAACCCTAAACCCTAAACCCTAAACGCAGTGATAAAAATCTAGGCATCTGTGAAACTGTAAACCCTAAACCCTAAACCCTAAACCCTAAACCCTATATGCAGGGTTCAACTCCACCAGTTACCCCGTTTGTGATAAAAACCTAGGAATGTGTGAAACTGTAAACCCTAAACCCTAAACCCTAACCCCTAAACCCTAAACCCTAAACCCTAAACCCTAAACCCTAAATGCAGGGTTCAACTCCACCAGTTACCCCACTTGTTATAAAAATCTAGGAATCTGTGAAACTGTAAACCACCACAAACCCTAAACCCTAAACCCTAAACCCCAAACTCCAACCCCCCCCCGCAGCTGCGCTTTCGCCTGCAGCCGAGCAAAACCCTAAACCCTAAACCCTAAACCCTAATTTCTTTGAGCCTAGGAGTTGCATGCGTGCGTGTTTTTCCCCCGCTGCAATGCAGGGGGCATCCAACGAGAGGCCCTGCCCACCGGGCTACTACGTCGACTCTAAGCTGCCCCAGACAAGCATGGTGAGGTTCAGCGCATGCATGCATGCATGCATGCATGCATGCAGGGGGGGGGTGAGATGTACGCAGAGATATTACACTTGTGCGAGAGAAGCTGTTGGGGCTAGAATTTTTAGGGTTTAGGGTTTGGAATTTAGGGTTTAGAATTGAGGGTTTAGGGTTTAGGTTCTATTGCCTAAAATTTGTGGTTTAGGGTTAAGTGTTTAGAATCAATCATCTAGGGTTTAGCAATCCCCTCTTAGGGTTTAGGGTTT
>NW_013575988.1:1378-1542 GCF_000499745.2 Eimeria mitis
GATTGAGGGTTTAGGGTTTAGGTTCTATGGCTTAAATTTCGTGGTTTAGGGTTAAGTGTTTAGAATCAATCATCTAGGGTTTAGCAATCCCCTCTTAGGGTTTAGGGTTTAGGGTTTAAGGTTTAGGGTTTAGGGTTTAGGGTTTAGGGTTTAGGGTTTAGGGT
>NW_013575988.1:1642-2163 GCF_000499745.2 Eimeria mitis
TTGCTTAGGATGTGTGCAAGCGTTGCCCCGCTGGGAGTTTCTGCCACTCTTACCACGCCCACAAGGCTTTCTCTCAGCCCTATAGAGGAAGCATAGTGCCAGAGGGGACAGCGTGAGGCCCCTAAACCCTAAACCCTAAACCCTAAACCCTAAACCCTAAACCCTAGACACAAAGGGGGTGCAGAGACAGGGGAGAAAGAGAGACGGTTGCATGCAAAAGGAGACAAAAAAGGAGACAAAAGAGACAGCATAAGAATTACTCTAAACCCTCAAAACATCCAAAACCCTAAACCCTAAACCCTAAACCCTAAACCCTAAACCCTTTTTCATGTGCTGCAGCTTCTTAGAAGGGTTTCCCTGCCCCCCCGGTACTTACCCCACAGAATATATTACATCAGCAGAGGGCTGCGCCCTTTGCCCCGCAGGCAAGCCCCACACTCCTCTGCATTGCATGCATTGCATGCCGTGCATGCAGCGCATGCAGCGCATGCATTGCATGCGCTGCATGCGCTGCATGCAGT
>NW_013575989.1:1623-1983 GCF_000499745.2 Eimeria mitis
GCCACAACTCTCACAAATACACACAAACTAACAAACTATCTACACGCATCTCAGACGCTGAAACTAGCTAGCTAGCTAGCTAGCTAGCTAGCTAGCTAGCTGGTTAGCTAGCTAGCTTACCTCCTTTCTTGCCAGGGGGTGGAGGGGGGCCCCTCCCTGGGGGCCCCTTTCCACCCGGCGGCGGCGGCGGTGCCTTCCCTCGTCCAGGGGGGGGCCCCGGGGGGCCCCCTTTGACCCCTGGTGGGGGCCCTGGGGGGGCCCCCTTCGCCCCTGGTGGGGGCCCTGGGGGAGCCCCCTTGGTCCCTGGAGGGGGCCCCGGGGGGGCCCCCTTGCACCCTGGGGGGGGCCCCTTCGGCGCAG
>NW_013575990.1:0-171 GCF_000499745.2 Eimeria mitis
GGTTTAGGGTTTAGGGTTTAGGGTTTAGGGTTTAGGGTTTGGGGTTTAGGGTTTAGGGTTTAGGGTTTACGTTTTTTGGGTCTCGCATGCAGAGCTCGCCGGCGGCGGTTTGGGGCTGAGCTTCTGCTTGTGAGGGTTTAGGGTTTAGGGTTTAGGGTTTGTTGCGCATCA
>NW_013575990.1:1692-1806 GCF_000499745.2 Eimeria mitis
ACCACCGCCGGGAGCTGCCTGTACACCTGAAACCACCGCAGCAGCAGCAGCAACTGCTGCTGCAGATACACCCCAATCAGAAGAATATATATTTTGGAGAGAACAACAGTGGAT
>NW_013575990.1:1984-2162 GCF_000499745.2 Eimeria mitis
CACATGCGATAGAAAGCTAGTCTTATGCAGAGCCTCATTCCCTTTCTATCCATCTACAATATGTATATATTTATTTATTTTTATCTGTGGGTGTTTTTGTGTGTTTATATATATAGTATATAATATATTTAATATATATATATATATATATATATATATATATATATATATATATATA
>NW_013575991.1:0-817 GCF_000499745.2 Eimeria mitis
GCCTGGCCAGACGCCAAAGGATGGGAGCCCCGAGTCACGTCCTCTTACGCTCCAACATCAGAAATATCCAAGCCCCCACATCATAAATCTCCATGCATGCGCGTATATCTCATTGCCTTGAGTCGTACGATCTGAACAGCAAAACGCTCATAGCCGCGCCGATAACCTGGCTTTGCTTGGGGTGCTTCAGATGTGCTACAACGTTTTCTTTCTTCCTGGTGAGTACATTGCGTTGCCGCAACGATGTCTGATTCATATGCGCCTACCGCCTGCCAATATCAGTGGGTGATCACAACACGAGGGGAAGCTTCGCCACGTCGCAAAGGACGACGCTTGCACGCAAACTAGAGATCCACGATGCTCACAATATGCAATCGTCCTACTGCTCCCCAAAGTACTCCACATACACCTGTAGGCAAATGCAGTTGCATCTAACCACGACATGCCAAACAACCGCAAGCTTCATAATGACGATACAACGGCGTAGCTGGCTGCATCGGGCGGCCCGATTGAATCCCGTGCTCTCCAAAGACTGACGGAAATCGAAAGCATGCAAGCCGTGATTGAAACATCACGAGCATGAAGACCGCAGTCCTGTTTCCCGTTTGTTCCTTTACTACGTTGGAGTGCCATCGACACATTTCCCGGCGTTGCCGAACCCAGCCAGGAGACAATCAGCAACACGCCACCGTCACACGTTGCGCTTAATGCAAGCCCGCAGCAGCACCGGAAATCCCAATAAACCAGAAACACTTCCCTGCACCATGTTTTGCGCCATCCTACGGGGCACTCGATGACCACGCAATTAATTACGGGC
>NW_013575991.1:971-1980 GCF_000499745.2 Eimeria mitis
AGTTTGACACAAATCACCGCCTAGCCGCAACAGACGCCCTACACGCAGTGCGCTGCACGGACACTGCTTCACCAATTCACTGGAATAGTACTGTCAGAATCTGCTTCACAAACGTTCGTCCTCGTACCCTATCCCAGTAGATAGCAAAGAAGATAACGGGAAAAGCTAAACAATCCCAAGACCCTCCTCACACTGCAACTCCATGAATATGCACGCATGCAGACACATACCTCCATGCTTGCCATCAAAGAGTTTGGAAACTAACACTGCCGTACCCACGCACAGCTGATGCGTTTGCCACCGCAGGCGTACTTTCTGAACAAGCAGGCGACTGAGGGTACTCACGCATGCACGCCCTTCGCCTCCAAAAAGAATACTGCAGCCACGCCTACCGGCAGAGCGATCTGAATTTACCTAGGCCAAGGGAACCAAGCGCAATGCTAATACCAACTGCGAAACAATGCAACTGGCCGCAAGGGGCGTACTTGTCGAGCAGCGTCTTCTCGAAAGACCTAGGAGCATCGCAAACGCACGGCACGTGATTGAAACATCACGTGCCGGCGGACTGAGGCTGCTCTGCGACCTTCTCCCTGTTCGCCTCTGCCTACTGTTTTGGAGAGTTACAAACACTCTGCCGTTAGGTGCCGAAGCCGGACAAACGTCACTGAGGCGTTCACTAGTTCAACATATCCGAAACAGCTAGAATAATCACCGAAAGCTGTGAGTATCAGCCTGGCCTATAGGCACGTCTTTTCGTGCTGCGCAATATCTGCACAAGGAGCTCGGGGTTCCTCGTTATTTGCTGCAAGCCTCATGAGTACCTATCCAACCTGTGTTCGTTACGCCGTCGTCCGCTGCCTGTGCGTGTCATTTGACACACCCAATCGTCCTGCCGCCGCTGCAGTCTAACACGCATTATGCTGAAGATGCACTGCGTCCCCAGTTACTTGGGGTCGAGCTTCAAGCCAGCGTCGGTATCGCAAATGCATATCGCAGCGCCTAAACACCC
>NW_013575992.1:441-1581 GCF_000499745.2 Eimeria mitis
CACCTATGCTTTCCCTCTTGCTGCTGTATATACAAAACTAAAACTCCGTCTATATATTAAAAACTAAAATAAAAAACTATTTATATTTATTTATATTTTATTTATTTTCTATGTAGCGACATTAACAGCAATAGCAGCAAATTTGTTTGTCTCCATAAGAAAGGAAGACGGCTTGAATTGCGGTGTATATACAGCAGAAAGCAACCACCATAAATATATATATATTTATATATATATATATATATATATATATTTTATATATATATTATTGTATACAAAAAAAATGTATACAATATATATATATAAATATATATATAATATATATATATATATATATATATACTGGTGTATACAAGTTGTTGAGTATTGTTGTTGTCGCTGCTGCTGCTGCTGCTGCTGCTGCTGCTGCTGCTGCTGATTCAAACTGAGGTCAATCCCGCCTTATAATATAAATCGTTGAGAAGAGATGTATATCTGTCTGTGTTAATAATAATAAATGGGTTTATATATAGAGAATAGAGAGAAAGAGAACAACAAAATATATATATAGATATAGATAGATAGATAGATGCTTTGCTGCCTCTCCTCCTTAAACCCTAAACCCTAAACCCTAAACCCTAAAACCGATAGATAGAACAAAGTTTTTATAGGGTTTATTGTATTTATTATTTTATAAACAACAGCCATAGATATAAACATCAATCACAATACAATTTATATATTTTTGTGTTTTATATGAATATATATATATATAAATATATAGAACGAAAGGCGGTAGTATATATATAAATATAAATACAATCAAAGAATAAAAAGAGTGAATTAACAACATATAAAAACGTTATTAATTATCTCCCTCTTCCTGCTGCTGTTGCTGCTGCTGCTGCTGCTGTGCTTGTTCTCTATCCCTAAGAGCCCCAGGCAGACCCTCCTTTAGCCCCACTATCGTCGCCAGCGCCTGTTCATCTATATTACTTTGAAACCCCTTTAAAAAGTTTAAATAATCTGGGTCCTTCATGATTCTATCCATGGTCTCTGGCCAGTTTTCTGTTACCTTTTGTCTCATGCTTCGCATCACCGGGTCAACTAAAGAAGCAGCAAAACTCTCTCTTTCTTCGGGGGATATTAAACCTAAACGTA
>NW_013575992.1:1681-2070 GCF_000499745.2 Eimeria mitis
CTCTGTTACTTTTTGCCTCATGCTCCGCATCACCGGGTCAACTAAAGAAGCAGCAAAACTCTCTCTTTCTTCGGGGGATATTAAACCTAAACGTATAAATGCATCCACTACTTTATCTAATTCTTCTGTACTCATCTCATCATAGTTTAATTGCATTCCGAGGGCGTCAGGAGAGAAAGAAGCCCAATCTATCTTTCCCCCTTCACTGTTGAATATTGCGGTTATATCTGCACACAAAACACACAAAAAAATAAATATAAATTATTATATTTATAGTATACAAGTTTATATACATATATATAAACTAAAATTATACAAAAAAATACCTTTATATACATATATTATAAGGCCCCACCCAGCTACTGTGCATCCTCTCCCCCCCCCCTCCC
>NW_013575993.1:2500-9871 GCF_000499745.2 Eimeria mitis
GCATCTGCTGGCTGCAGTCGACCGCCAATTCACCCAAAGCTGCGGCGCCCTGCTGTCTAGACAGCTGGTGAAAGAGAGGAGGCCGAGACAGGAAGCACGCGCTCACACCCTCAGCTGATCACGCAGCAGCAGCAGCAGCAGCAGCAGCAGCAGCAGCAGCAACAGCAGCAGCAACAACAGATGCAGCAGCAAATCCAGCAGATGAAGATGCACCACCTTCCTCAGCAGCAGCAGTTCAGCAAGCCCACGGCAAAGCAACGCAGTCACCGTTTAGGGTTTAGGGTTTAGGGTTTAGGGTTTACGGGTGGGTTGTGGTTTGAGTGCCTGCAGCTGCTGCTGATGCAGCTTCCAAAACTCAGCGGGTGAAAGGCCTTTGCTGCTGCTGCTGCTGCTGCTGCTGCTGCTGCTGCCTGGCGGGGCTTCAGGGGGGCCGACAAGGGTTTGATAGAGCGACAGCAGCTCAGGGTCCTGCTGCAGCAGCTGCTGCTGAAACTGCTGCAGCTGCTCGGCCTCTTGCTGCCGCTGCTGCTGCAGCAGCTTCTCCAGGTTGGGAACCTCCACAGGAGGAGCTGCAGCGGGGCTGCGCAGCAGCAGCAAACAGCAGCAGCAACAGCAGCCATCGCAGCAGCAGCACACTTTAGGGGGTTTCTTGCTGCTGCTGAGCAGCAAATAGCAGCAACAGTAGCAGCAGATGCAGCAGCAGCTAAACCACAGCGTCGAGATTCATAGGTTTGTTGCTGCTGCTGTTGAGGGTTTGGGGTCTGTGCCGGCAGCCTCAGAAGAGTTCTTACCTCGGCTTCCCTGCTGCTGCTGCTGCTGCTGCTGCTGGTGTTTCAGTTGCTGCTGCTGCCTTTTGGCGAGCAGCACGCTGCGCGGCACCGTCTGGCTGCTGCTGCCTGAGCTGCTGCTGCTTAGCAGCAGCTCCAGCCGCTGTTGCATCCGTCCCGTTTGCTGCTGCATCCCTTCTTGCCTGCTGTAGCTGCTCCTGCTGCAGCTGCTCCTGCTGCTGCTGCTCTTGCTGCTGTTGCTGCAGCTGCTGCTTGATCAGCTCCTGCTGCTGCACCAGGGCCGGCGCAACGCGCAGCGGAGTGCCGGGAGGCAGCTGCAGCAGCTGCAACAGCAGCGGCACCTCGAGCGGACACACCTGCAGCAGCAGCAGCAGCAGCAACAGCAGCAAATGCAGCAGCAGCAGGAAAAGAGCAGCAGCAGACACAGAGACGAGAGCACTGCCAACGCAATCCCTCGCAGAATTTGGTGTTACAAACGGGTAGACACGGAGGCAGCAGCAGCAGCAGCAACAGCAGCATCAGCTGCAGCAGCAGCAGCAGCAGCAGCAGCTGCTGCTGCTGCTGCTGCTGCTGCTGAACTAGGGCCTTACGATGCTGTTGCTGTAGTGGAGTGTACGCGCAGCTGATGCGAGAGACTGAAGAGAGCGGCAGCATAAATCCATTTTGTCTCTCAGCCCCATAAAGTCAACAACCACAGAGTGCGTAGACAAACCCCCTTCTGCTGCTGCTGCTGCTGCTGCTCCTGCTGCTGCTCCTGCTGCTGCTCCTGCTGCTGCTGTCGGGGCCACGTACGACATGCGCGCCTGCATAGAAAACACAGCTACAGGGCCGTTGGTGATGTGCATGCACTCGCTGCAGCAGCAACACTGTGTATGGGCCGCAGCAGCAGCAGCAGCAGCAGGAGCAACAGCAGCAGAAGCAGCAGCAGCACAACCGCAAGCGGCGTTCCCACCTTTGCTGCCTTCTTTGAGCGCTCTGTTGAAGTCCAGGATATAAGGGCAAACTGCAGCAGCACTTCCCAGCCGCTGCTGCTGTCTGCAGCCTCGCTGCTGCTGCTGCTGCTGCTGCTGCTGTTGTTGTTGTTGCTGCTGCTGCTGCTGCTGCGCGCAGCGAAAAGCAGCCGCTTAGCAGTCAGCACAATAACCCCTTCCCTACCCAAAACTGTCACGGGCTCAAACCGCGAGCAGCAAACCTCCTGCTGCTGCTGCTGCTGCTGCTGCTGCTGCTGCACCTCTGGCTGCAGCTGCTGCTGCGCCGAATCCTGTGGCCTTGACATTGTTACCTAGTGCAACACACACTCAGCAGTATTGCTTCCACTCCTGCACTGCTGCTGCTGCTGCTGCTGCTGCTGCTGCAGCTATCCGAATAGCTGCTGCAGCAGTCAGCAGCTGCGGTATCACTGGAACTGCCTTCGCTGTGGCCTCTGCATTTTGCTGTGCTGCTGCTGCTGCTGCTGCCTTTGTCGCTGCTTCTGCTGCTGTTTCTGCTACGAGTACTGCTGCTGCTGCTGCAGCTGTTGCTGCCGCTGTTGCTGCAAATGTTGCTGCTGCCGCCGGCTGCGAGCCGTGCTGCGCAAACGGAAGCAGCTCTTAGTAACGATGTGCTTTTTCCATCAGCAGCAGAAGAGAAGATCAGCAGCAGCAACAAATCTGGCTTCGTGCTGCAGCGGGCCTAGCCGTTTATGTCTCTCGTCGTATGGGCTCCTGCTGCAGCTGCTGCTGCAGTTGCTGCTGCTGTTGCCGCTGCCGAGTGTCTGTATCTGAACTGGCTTCTCCCATCTCTACTGCTGCTGAACTGCTGCAACTTCTGCTGCTGCAGCAGCAGCAAAGCAGCTGACAGCTGCTCATCGATTTCGCCTACACATATGTGGGGGCCCCTGGGGGCCCCGGGGCCCCACGGGGGCCCCCCCGCTTGTTGCTGCTGAAGAGAAAAAGAAAATGAAGAAATTTATTGTTAAACAAACTAAATAAATTCAAGTTTTAACTTATTTCAACGGGAAATTCAAATCGCCTCAATAGCACACCACTGGACCTCCACGGCAGGCCATGCTGGCAATGCTGCAGCAGCAACAGCAGCAACAGCAGCAACAGCAACAACCGGAATGACGAAGCAACTAGTGCCCTTCTCCACGCACAAACCAATGCAGGCTCACCGGGGCTGATCCCGGCTGCCGCAGCAGCAGCAGCAGCAGCAGCAGCAGCGAAGACCACCAACAGAAGCGGCAGCAGCAACGACCAACAGCACAAACAGCAGCGGTAGTGAGTACTAGCAGCAACAGGAACGAATAGCAGCAGCGGCAGCAGCAGTAGCAGCAGCAGCAGCAGCAAAGGGCAGCAGCAACAGCAGCAAAACGCAGCAGCAACAGCAGCAGAAGCAGCGGCTACGAGCCGCAGCAGTCTGATGCCCTCAGCAGCAAATGGCTTTGCTAGCGCAGCAGCTCTCGCGGCTCTGCCTCTCCGCAGGTGGAGCTGCACTCCAGCAGCAGTTGCTGCAGCAGACGTAGCAGCAGCAGCAACAGCAACAGCAACAGCAGCACCAGCAGCGGCGCATTCTTCTAGTACTAGCCGTTGCTATGCCCTGCACCCAGCTGCTGCAGCTGCTGCTGCACCTGCTGCTGCAGCAGCTGCTGCTGCTTCGGCTTGCAGCAGCTGCTGCTTCTTTTCTGCTTCGCGTTGCTTCTCCAGCGGCGGCATTTTGTCCTCCATTGGGCGCACGGGGGTTATTGTCCCACCTCCTGCAGCAGCAGCAGCAGCAGCAGAAGCAGCAGCAGCCGAAGCAGCAGCAGCAGCCGAAGCAGCAGCAGCAGCAGCAGCAGCAGGGGTTAGCTTCTCTGTGTCTCCTCGCTGCATCAGCGTTGTGCGGGGCCCTGAGGCTCTCTACTCTGCTGCCTTGGCGTTGATTTCCTCTGCAAGGCGGCGGCTGCTGCTGGCGGCGCTGTATGTGGGGATGGGGCCAGAAGAAAGGCGTTTGCTGCAGCTGCTGCAGCAACGCCTGCTGCAGCAGCAGCAGCAGCAGCAGCAACAGCAGCAGCTGGAGGTGAGACTGCTGCTGGATATGCTCCGCACGACAAGACCCGAAGGCCCTGCAGGTGAGAGCCCTGCAATTCTGCTGCAGCCGCTCCTAGCTGCTGGGCAGCAGCAGCAGCAGCAGCAGCAGCAGCAACAGCAGCAGCAACAGCAATCTTTCAACAACAGCTGTCGCATATCTCTTTTTTGCAACCCTTTAACCTGCAACAGCATCAGCAGCAGCAGCAGCAGCAGCAGCAGCAGCAGCAGCAGCAGGGTCTGGGGTTTGTTGCGGGGTTTGCTGCTGCGGCTTGTTGGTCACCGGGGCCGCGAGGCCTTCGGTACGCAGCATATGAAATGTATAGTCAGCGATGAGCTGCTGCTGCTGACGGGGGCGAACTGCAGCAGCAGCTACTTCAGCAGCAGAACAGACAGATGTCTGCTGCTCAGATCCCCACAGCTCGCCGATGCAGCAGACCGCATCATTGCTGCAGCAGAAGCGCATGCATTCAGGCTTCTACCAGCAGAGCAGCAGCAGCAGCAGCAGCAACAGCAACAGCAGCAGCAGCAGCAGCAGCAGCAGCAGCAGCAGCAGCCGTTCACAGTAAGACTCGGGGGAGCCGTTTGCTGCTGGCCGCAGACGAACCCCTCGCAGCCACCACAAATAAACCCGCAGCAGTTCTGCTGCAGTCTCTCTCAAGCGCTTGCTGCAGCTATCAAAAGCAGCAGCAGCAGCAGCAACAGCAACAGCAACAGCAACAGTACCAGCAGCCGCAACGACAATCACACGGGCAGCAGCAGCAGCAGCAGCAGCAACGGCAACAGAAGCAGCAACGGCAACAGCAGCAGCAGCAGCAGCAGCAACAGCAGCAGCAGCAGCTTGGAGCCGTGTTTGGTGACTCTGTCGGTGCAGGCGGGGTTCGCGTGTCCCCCCATTCGAGGCCAGGAGTTGCTGCTGGAGCGGCTGTATGCAGTTGCTGCTAACTCGATTACTGCTGCTGCTGCTGCTGCTGCAGCAGGTAAAGGTGCAGCAGCAGGAACTGCAGCAGCAGCAGCAGCAGCAGCAGCAGCAACAGGTGACATCGTAGCAGCTCCTGGGGGTTTACAGTTTGTCGTTGCTTCTCCCTATCTCAATTTCCCTGCTGCATTCCTGCAGCGGCTGCAGCAGCTGCTGCAGCAAATGCGCGCAGCCTCTGCTGCTGCTGCTCTACCCACTCCCAGCAGCAGCAGCAGCAGCAGCAGCAACAGCAGCAGCAGCAGCAGCAGCAGCAGATGCCAGATGCTGGTGATAAATGCATCTCCTCAGTCGAACAGCTTCTTCAACTCTCGCGGTCTCTCCTATTATATTCCTGCTGCTTACAGCGTTGCTGCGCATGCAGCTGCTGTGGCCCTGCAGGCACCCTCTGCTGCTGCTGCTGCTGCTGCTGCTGGTGCTACTGCAGGTGATGATGCAGCCCCTAGGGGTCCTGCTCGCTGTATGCAGCAGCAGCAGCAGAAACAGCAGCAGCAGCAGCAACAACCAGATGACAATTTGCTGCTGCTGGAGTTCTCGCGGCCTGGCTGGACGTATCACGCCAAAGGCATTTGGCTTTTTGGAAACAGCAGCAGCAGCAGCAGCAGCAGCAGCAGCAACAGCAACAGCAGCAACAGCAGCAACAGCAGCAGCAGCAGCAATAACGATGCAGCAAGTGCATCTCCCCCTCTGTTGCACAGCACCCATGCGTTGCTGCAGAGCAGCCTCACCAACAACCCTGCCAGCAGCATCAGCAGCAGCAGCAGCAGCAGCAGCAGCAACAGCAGCAGCAGCAGCAGCAGCAGCAGCGGTCCGAATGTGTGGCTAGCGATGACTTTATTGGGTAGCTCTAATCTGAGTGTACGGTCGAGTGAGAGGGACCTGGAGCTGCTGTGTCTGCTGCAGACGAAGGACTTGCTGCTGCAGCAGCAGCTGCAGCAAGAAGTAAATAAAGAGTTGCTGCCGTTTTGTGCTGCTGTCGATAAAAAAACCATCAGCAGCAGATTTCCTCTTTGGCTGCAGCTCGCAGTAAACAAACTCTGCATTCGATCGCTCTTATAAATAGTATTTATACTTCTGTTGCTGCTGCTGTTGCTGCTGTTGTCGCTGCTGCTGCTGCAGTTGCTGCTGTTGCTGCAGTTGCTGCTGCTGCTGCTGCTGCTCATGTCAGTCCTGTTTTTCGTGCTGCTGCGGTTGTTGCGCGTGCTGCTGCTGCGTCACATGATGATGATTCTGCTGCTGCTACTCACGCTGCTTCTGCTGCTGCTGCTGGTGACAAAGCTGCTCATGTTGCTGCTTCTGCTGCTAGTTCTGCTGCTGCTGCTGCTCCCTTCACTCCTGCTGCTGCTGCTGCAGCAGCAGGAGGAGTTTACCTGCTGCCGCTGGTGCTGCTGCTGACACTGCTGCTGGTGTTCACGCTGCCCCTGCCGTTGTTGCTGCTGCTCTTACTGCAGCTATTGCTGCTGCTCTTGCTGCTGCTCTTGCTGCTGCTTTTGCTGTTGCCATGAGTGTACGTAGTTGTTCTCGAGCTGCTGCTGCTATTGTTGCTGTATTACCGGTTGCTGCTGCTGCTGCTGCTGCTGCTGCTGCTGTCTGCAGCAGCAGCAGCAGCAGCAGACGCACATGCACTGAGCCGCGAACAATGGAGACAGCAGCAAACACCTGAATGCAGCAAAACAACAAAAAACAAATAAACAACAAAATAAAAGCAAATAAACAACAACTGCAGCAATAGAGACAAAAAGACAAAGATAGAGAGACAGAGACAGAGAGACAAAGAGACAGAAGACAAAGACAGAGAGAAAAGATAGAGACAGACAGAGAAACAGAAAGTGCGTACCCGTGTGTATTTGCCTTTCACTTCCCTCGACCTCTCCGTGTCGGTGGCGACGGGGAGACCCGATGCTGCTGTTGCTGCTGCTGCTGCTGCTGCTGTGGCTGCTGCTGCTGCTGCTGCTGCTGCTCTTGTTCGTGTTTGGGTTGGGGGGACTTTGCAGGTGTTCTCTTCGATGGTTTAGCTGCTGCATGCGGCGCTGAAGGGCTTCTGCTGCTGCGATCAACTGTGGACGTGCTGCTGTTGCTGCTGCTGCTGCTGCTGCTGCTGTTGCTTTGCTTGCTGCTGTTGCTGCTGCTGCTGCTGTTGCTGCTGCTGCTTGTCGTCTCCGTCAGAGCGGGGCTGGGCGCCCGCCGGCGGCGGCCCTGCAGCAACTTGAGCCGCTCTGGCTGCAGCTCGCAACAGCAGCAACAGCAGCAGCAACGGCAACATATATATATATATANATATATATATATATATATATATATATATATATATATATATTATAGGGAGAGAGAGGCAGAGGTACTAAGGAGAAAAAAGCCAAATACGGCTAAGTAATTGGTGATAGAAATAGAAGAAAGAAAACATAAAAACAAACAGAAACAGAAAGGAGACAGAAACAAAGAAAAAACAAACAAAACATTTTGTTTTTATTTCCTCACCTGCACCAGCAATACATATATATATGTATATATGTATACATATATATATATATATATATATATATATATATATATATATATATAT
>NW_013575993.1:9940-13135 GCF_000499745.2 Eimeria mitis
TGTTGTGGGTCTTCCAGTCGAGCGAAATTCACAACTCGACACGCCCGCACAGGGTTGCGCCGCAGCGGCTGCTGCTGCTGCTGCTGCTTTTGCTGCTGCTGCTGCTTCTTTTGCTGCTGCTGCTGCTGCTTCTGTTGTTGCTGCTGCAGGCAGTTCGTCGCATCCTTGCTGCTCTCGAGCAGCTGTGTAGCAGCAGCAGCAGCAGCAGCAGCAGCGCTTTTTGCAGCACGTGGAGAAGCAGCAACAGCAGCAGCTGTGTCTGTTTCCACAGTATCAGCAGCAGCAGCAGCAGCAGCAGCAGCATCATCAGCAGCATCAGCAAGATCAGCAGCAGCAGCAGGCGACTCGTACTCCGACTCGCTGCTGCTGCTGCTGCTGCTGCTGGTTGAAGGCTGATAGGAGGGATCTGCTGCCTCTCCTTCGTCTTCGTTATACCGCAGCGACTGCTGCCGCAGCGCCAGAGGCAACCCAGGCCAGCGGCGTTGCTGCTGCTGCTGCTGCTGCTGCTGCTGCTGCAGAGGCTTGCTGCTGCAACAGCTCAGCAGATGCCTCCCCGACCGAGAATAAGTTGCAAGACCTTCCTTACTGCTGCTGCTACTGGTGCTGCAGGTGCTGCTGGTATTGCTGCAGTTGCTGCTGCTGCTGCTGCAGTTGGTGCTGCTGCTGCTGCTGCTGCTGCTGCAGGAGGGTGTGTGGCTTCCTTTGGCTCGGCGGAGGCCGCAGAGCCTCAGCGGAAGAAGCAGACACCACCACGCTGCTGCTGCTGCGGCAGCAGCAGCAGCAGCAAAAACAGAAAATACAGAGATAACGATTCCAGCAGCCAGGCGGCCTACACACCGGACGAGACGGGCGGTCAAGCTGCGCTGCTGTTGCTGCTGCTGCTGCTGCTGCTGTGCTTCCGGTTGCTGCTGCAGCCGCAGCTGCTCTTCCTGCCGCTGGAGCTGCTGCAGCTGCTGCACAGCTGCGTCTTTCGCAGCTACGCGCTGCAGCAGCTGCTGCAGCAGCAGCTGCATCTCCTGCATTCTCGGCTCCCCTGCTGCTTGGGCCTGCTGCAGCTCCTGACGCACGCCACACACTTGTTGCTGCAGCAGCAACAGCTGCTGCTGCAGCTGCTGCTCCGGGCTGGTGTAGCTGCGGAAGCAGCGTACCCACAACCAACAGGCAATCAGCAGACAGCTCCAACGAATAAGCGAAACACCATGAGCGGCAGCAGCAGCAGCAGCAGCTGCTGCTGCTGCTGCTGCTTCCCAGGCGGCATCCGCAACCCAAGCCAGGTTGCTGCTGTCCTGGTTCCCAAAAGCAGCAGCAGCAGCAGCAGCAGGTGCAGCAGCAGCAGCAGCAGCAGCAGTAGCAGTACGTGGCTTGTGCTGCTGCTGCGTCAACAGGCTGAGGAGGGGAGAGAGGCCTCCACGGTGTAGTGCGATCTCTGCTGCAGCAGCAGCAGCAAGAAGACCGAATAGCTGCAGCCTAGCAGCAGCAACTCTTCTGGTTGCAGTCAATAGAAAAGCAGCAGCAGCAGCAGCAAAATATATTGCTGCTGCTTCTCCTCCCCCTATCCACTCGCCTACAGCTCTATGAAACACCTTCAGCTGCTGCAGCATAGCAAAGGATTCCTCTAGGCCCCGCTGCAGCTGCTGCAGCAGCTGCTGCATGTATGTACCCCCTTGTAGCTGCTGCAGCTGCAGCTGCTCCTGAAGCTTACCCATATGCTCCAGCTGCTGCAGCTGCTGCTGCATCCTAGCAGCAGCAGCAGCAGAAGCAGCAGACAAACGCACGGCCGCCTCCTCAGCCCGTCGTTGTCGCTCTGCGCTGTGTAAGAAAAAACAAATGTTGTCTGCATGCAGCAGCAGCAGAAGCAGCAACAGCAGCAGCAGCAGCAGCAACGGCAACAGCAGCAGCAGCGACAGCAATAAGAACATAGCAACACCAGCAGCAGTAGCAGCAACAGCAGCAGGCCGCAGCAGCTACAGCAGCAGCAGCAGCAGCAGCAGACCGCAGCAGCTACAACAGCAGCAGCAGCAGCAGCAGCAGCAGACCGCAGCAGCTACAACAGCAGCAGCAGCAGCAGCAGAAGCAGCAGCAGCAGCAGCAGCAGTTGTTGGTGGTGTGTACCTATGTGATTGATTTGTTCTCTGACGAGGGCAAATGTGCCGAAGTCCATCGCCTGCTGCTGCTGGCAGCCCGCCGTTTGTCTTCGCGTTATAGCAATGCACTGTCTGTACAGCTGCTGCTTCCTCTGCTGCAGCTGCTGCAGCTGCTGCAGCTGCTGCAGCTGCTGCAGCTGCTGCAGCGGCAACACAGAAGACGGGGAATCCCCTAGTATTAACTCCAACTTCTTCTCTCCTCTTGCTGCTGATGCTGCTGCTGCTGATGCTGCTGCTGCTGCTGCTGCTGCTGTTGGTGCAGCAGAATCTTCGTCTTCAGCTTCTGTGGATTCGGCTGCAGCTCTTGCTGCTGCTTCCTCCTCCTGCTGCTGCTGCTGCTGCTGCTGTTGCTGCTGCTCATAGCTCCCTTCCCAGTCCCCTTCCGACATTTGCTGCAGCTGCTGCAGCTGCTGCAGCTGCCGCAGCAAGTCGTTGAGCTGCACGCACGGATGTGCAGCTGAGGCATCTGCTGCAGCAGCAGCTGCTGCTGCATCTGCATCACCGACAGCAGCAGCGCCGCCTGTGGCTGCAGCCCAGCAGCAGGAGATGCAGCAGCAACACAAGCAGTAGCAACACAAGCAGCAACAGAAACAGCAGCAGCAACAGAAGCAACAGCAACAGCAGCAGCAGCAGCAGCAGCAGCAGCAGCAGCAGCAGCAGCATCTGGTTTGTCCCTAATTTAAAAAAAAGTAAAAATAAAACAAACATAAACAGAATAAAACAAGAGTAACAAAAAAACAAAACAAAATAAAACAAAAACAAAAAGATAAAGCAAACGCAGACTAAATAAAACAAAAACAAACAGAGAGAGCGAGAGACAGAGACAGACAGAGACACAGCCAGGCGGAGACTAAGAAGCCGATGTACACACAAAGAGGAGACAAAGAAAAAGGAGATGCATATAATAAACAAAAAGAGACAGAAAAAACTATAAAGAAAAACAAAAGAAATAGAAATGAAATAAAAACAAATATATACAAACATAGAGGACAGAGAAAGAACAAGAAAAGATGAAAAAAGAAGAAAAAAAAAAAAAAAAAAAAAAAAAAAA
>NW_013575993.1:13270-14698 GCF_000499745.2 Eimeria mitis
GGCGGTACTTCATACGGAAAGAGATAACAGCCATCAGCAGGGCCAGGGAAGGGTCGGTTGCTTCGGGTGTATATACACCTCACGCGGGTGAGAGCGATGAGCTCTCTAAAGGGTTCTCCTCTGCTGCTGCAGGCATCTTCAAGGGTTTGCTGCTGCAGCAGCAGCAGCTGCTCGCTCACCTGCTGCCAGCAGCTGCTAGCTGATCCCTCCTCTGTAGACTCCCGAAGCAGCTGACTGTACGCAGCAGCACCACGGCGCACAACCTCGTCTCCGTCCTCTATGTTGCTTGCTGCTGCTGCTGCTGCTGCTGCTGCTGCTGTTGCCAAGGCTGCTGCTGTTGCTGCTGCTGTCGGTGGGAAGCGAAGGGTGGCGGCAAAGCCGGGAGATACGGCTGCAGCTACTAGGTGCTGCATCTGCTGCTGCTGCAGCAGCAGCTGCAGCAGCAGCTGCAGCAGCAGCTGCAGCAGCAGCTGCAGCAGCAGCAGCAGCAACAGCAGCGCCATGTGCAGCATTGTTCATTGTCCCGCCCCAAGGGTTTGAGGGCTTTCATCTCAGTTCATCTCGTTTGCCCTTCCCCCCCCAGCAACGCCAACAATAATAATAAATAATAAAAATAAATAATAAAAATAAATAATAAAAATAATAAATATTTCAATTACTAACCCCCCCCAACGCACAAACTTTTGTTCTTCTCTGACTGCGGCGACAGTGTTAGGGGGGGGGCGGTGCTGCTGCAGCAGTGAATGGGGTTGTTGAGTCGCCGCCTTCAGCTGTATTTATGAAATTATATATTTATTTGTCTATTTATTTGTTTTATTTAATTTATTTAATTTAGTTTTTCGTTTTTTCATCGATTTACCCTCATTTCTGTGCCGCAGCCCCGCCCGGCCTCCGCCGCGGCGGGTCACCCGACAGCCCCCACAGGACGCCGGCCGCAGCGGCCGGGGGGCTGCAGTAAAACACTCAAAAAAAGAAAATATTATATAAAAAAATAAATTAAAAAATAAAAATAAAATATTAAAATATATTTAACTCTTTTTCTCCCAATAACCTGCATCTCCGTCAGCAGTGAAACCCATAGAACCGGACCACTGGTGTGTGTGGGGCGGCAGCCAGAGGGGTTGCCGTCTGTGTGCGTGTTTTGTAGTGTAAATACAGAAATTAAAAGGATATATTTCAAAATAAAACTATAATAAATAAATATAAGAATATATAGTTATATAAATATTAAATAATTATTACAAAGGTGACGGCAATCCGTGTGTGTGTTAGATTAGATGGAGCTGCAGATACACCCGAAATTCTCGTTTCTCGTTTTCTGCTGTTGTGTATGTATTATAATTACTATTATTATTATTATTAATATTATCATTACTACAATCATAATATTATATACTAATAATATTATTACTACTAATAATATTATTA
>NW_013575994.1:1257-1977 GCF_000499745.2 Eimeria mitis
TGTTGTGCAATCAGCATACACAGGCGTGAAAGCAAGCATACGCAGATTTGCGTCATGTGACCAGGCCGTTGATATGCATCGGCGCCGTTTGCTAAAATGGTGTTGGTTGCAGCCAAGAGCGCTATGCAGCGTGGAATTGGATCCGCGTGGGGTTGGAAATGCCGGACCAGGCCCTCAATGGCCTTTACACATGGCGTCAAGCACGTGGATTGCTCATGAAGCACTTTGCATAGATCTTTTCGAAGGGCATGTGTTGAAGCATGGGTGTCCGTTCCTGTTTTCTGCAGATAGGATATTTTGATTTCGGTTTCGTGGAAAGTTCATGGTCTTGTGCTTCCTCATGTCTCGCCTAGCAATGTTGCTTTGGCCTTTGGTGTATGGGTCTCCGTCTGAAGCATTTGACGTCAGCATATGGCAACTTGGGCACCACAATGTGTAGGGGAATATTAGTTTTCGCGGCCATAGAACTGCGGCCAGCTGCGGAATCCTCGTGTAGCATGCGTTGTTTTTGGGAGTGTGCAGTGCATAAGGTGTTGGCATTAAATGTTGCTCCGGTGGCAGGCAGGCAATCAATACGTTTCCCCAGGTATGCTCATTCTTTGTGCTTATCCGTCGATTTTTGCAGCCCGTGAGCAGACCCTATGGGATGCCCGTTGTATTGTTGCTTGTTCGACAGGTTGGAGCCGCTTAGGCAGGGCTGCTGTGGTGGCCAGTATTATG
>NW_013575995.1:0-303 GCF_000499745.2 Eimeria mitis
TATACATATATATATACATATATATATATATATAGATATAGAAATACCTGCATAATTCGTAAGATAAAGATAGACGAGTTTTTTTTGTATAATATCTTGAGTCGACGAGAGCATAATAACATCCGTAAAAAGGCTGGAGACGTCGATCCCCACCGTCATATAAGCTAACAGCCGCTTCAATACTTCTCGCTGCCGCCCCACATCTTTCTCTCTACTCAGATGCTGCAGCAATAAACGTAACTCGTACAGCTCCCCCTGCAGCCACACACACATATCTATATATATATATATATATATATATAT
>NW_013575995.1:457-1147 GCF_000499745.2 Eimeria mitis
TAGATAGGAGAATGTATGTGGGTGTATTAACAAAAAAATAAATAAATAAATAAATAAATAAATAAATGCATTAAACAAATAAATAAATAAACAAATAAATAAATAAATAAATAAATAAATGCATTAAACAAATAAATAAATAAATAAATAAATAAATAAATAAATAAATAAATAACACACCCTCTTCTGATCAACAAAAAACTGTGGATTGGGCTGTCTAGGCGGAGGGGCCCCCGCCACTCGATCCCCTCCCCCTCCAGCAGGTCCTCTATATCGCACCACACTAGTACCACTAACACCAGGGGGCCCCCCAGCGGGGGGCCCCACGGGGCCCCCACAGGGGCACTACCAGGGGGGGCCCCTACGGGGGCCCCCAGAGCACCCCCATGCGTGGAAGGTACAGGGGCCCCCCCAGGGACCCCCCCAGGGGGGGCCCCTTCTACAGAGGCCCCCGCTGCTGTTGTTGCAGGGGCCCCTGAGGGTACTGAAGGGGACTGTGTAATCGCCTCAACAGGGGGGCCCCCAGGGCCCATGGGGGGGGCCCCCGTGAGCCCAGCTGCGGGAGGAAGCGGTGTCTGGGGGGCCCCTGAAGGGGGCCCCCCAGGGGCCCCTGTAGGGGCCCCCGTCGGTACTTGGTTGCTGTGTAAGGTGTTATTCATTGGGAGTTTTTTTTTTTTTTTTTTTTTTTTT
>NW_013575995.1:1199-1976 GCF_000499745.2 Eimeria mitis
GCTCAGGAGAAGAGGGGGGGGAAGGGGGGTGTATATGGAGGTATTTGCTGCATTTGTTTCGGCTAGAGAAAAATAAAATACAAAAAAAATAAAAAATAAATAAATATTTGTAGTTAAAGCATTAAATTTCTCCGTTTGAAACTCCTGATTGGGTGTCGGCGTCGTTGCTGCTGCTGCTGCTGCTCTTGCTGCTGCTGCTGCTGCTGCTCTGTGAGCTGCGTCTCCAGAATAAAAGTAAAATATAAATAAAAAAATAAATATTTAATTTATTTAACAAAAAAGAAAAATCTTTTTCTAGCCAACACAGCCCTGAGGAAGCGAAGCTGCATGTAGTCGGCCGTCGTCTGCGGGGCCCCGGGTGTATGTACACCTCACACTAAACTAAAAAAAAATAAAATAAATTTAATTATATTTCTTTATTTACTTTTTATTTATATTTTTTCTTGTTTTCCACCGAACAAATTCAATTTTTTTATTCCTCTTCTCCCCCCTGCTCTCTACGCTATCCCCGGGTGTACAGACAGCCAACGAAACCCCAATCGACACAGAAAAATAAAAATATAATTTAAACAAACAACTTATGTATTTCTTTATTTAATTTATTTATTTTTATTTTGATTAGTTAAACAAAAACAATAAAATAATTTTATTTTATTAGAAGCTTGGGTTCTTTATGTTCCTCTACACTCTGCTTCTTGTTTTTCTTCTTTTTCTGTTTGCTGCTGCAGGCTCTCTAAATCCTCCAAAAGGATATCTTTATATATATATATATATATA
>NW_013575997.1:428-720 GCF_000499745.2 Eimeria mitis
TGCTGCTGTTGCTGCTGCTGCTGCTGCTGCTGCTGCTTGTCTCCGTGCAGCAGCGCCTGAGCATAGGCAGCAGCTAATCTATCGCATGCAGCATCAAGCATAGAGGGGGGACAGTAAGCGAGAAACACCTGCAGCAGCAGCTTAAGGTTATCTGTTTCTCCTGCTGCTGCTGCTGCTGCTGCTGTTGCTGTTGCTGCTGTTTCTCCTGCAGCAGCAGCAGCAGCAGCAGCAGCATGTCCCTGTGCTCGCAGCAACCGCAGCAATGGTTTTCTTTTATCTAATATATTTAATA
>NW_013575998.1:0-1158 GCF_000499745.2 Eimeria mitis
TCGCTAGGCAAAACAGCGCGCAATCGCAACACGGCAAAGAATACCAGGGTTAAAGTACTCAAACGAGCTTTCACTTATCCCGCGGATTAATGTGTGCATTAACGTGCGTAGGCATTCGTAGTATTGGGTAGCAGGAAGTAGAAGCGTTTTATGCTTTTAGGGTGCATTCGGGGAACACTGTTACTCCACGAGCCTGCATGCACACACGCGTACACCCATGCCTTCCATCAGGCAACGTGAAGCGTTGCAGCGCCCAGAACCGCATGGCTCGCTTTGTCTGGTCGCTAAAGCTAGCAAGAAAATAGTTGCATCCGCTAGGTAGAGATCTGGAGGCGCAGTCTGTCGAAAAGCTGACAAGATGCAAAGTGCTTTTAGCGTATGATAAACAGCATGCAGATGCACAATGCTGCAGTGCTTTCCACACCTCCTTGGCTATCTGCGTAGGTGTTAAGGACCCGTGCATTGAGAAGTGGAAATTGGCAAACTACGGCAAGCCAACTGCGATAGACCCCCTTTTTGTACCAGCGATACGAACCTGGTAGTGACGCCTCCTCGTTTCCGTCAGCTGCCTTTTCACTACGCGGTAGACATGTTCCATGAAGCTACCGAACCAGCACTGCAACGTTGTTGCTCCCGGATGCAGACGAGGCCAAAACGGTCCCAGCAGTATCAGAAGTGCTTTTCCTTACAGTGCACCCCATGATGTGCCACGATTAACGGTACCAAACGCATACGGCGGACGTTCATGAGGTACGCTGCGAGGGAACAAAACCATGCAATAAGCACAAAAGAACTAGCATTACCGGAAGACGCTGGTCCCGCAAGGCAACACAGCAGGCAAGCACTCCTCAACGCAGGCAGTGTCTTCGGCAGGATATGTCGCTGTGATCACAGAGGCTGCCGTTTGATTACTAGCGTGCAACTCCATATCCCGCTGCAGCATTAGCATTCGCACATCCTGGAAGGGAACCCGCATCTTCCCAATAAAACTAGAGCACTGTGCTACGTCCACTTCTACAGCACTTTTGCACCATCTTTATTCCTATCAAGTGCACATACGCTGTGCGCATACACGCATCCAACTATTCCTGGACGCTGAACCACTGGCAGTCGGCCATAAAATTTTACAGGCGCCTGAAGACGCTGCTCTCTACGCCC
>NW_013575998.1:1258-1457 GCF_000499745.2 Eimeria mitis
GTGTACCACTCAACAGGATAGCACGACAAGTATTTTGGGGGAACAGAAAAGTACGAATAGCATCAGTCCTATCATGCGAATACCACGATCAAGTGTAGTTCGAATTCCCACGAGCGTCTGGTCACTCCGCTCACAGGCTAAGTCATCCGTGCCACAACAGCTATCCAGGTCATTCTCTAACACAGACGCGGGCATCGGG
>NW_013575998.1:1675-1806 GCF_000499745.2 Eimeria mitis
GGATCAGAGCAGCAATTAGAGGGAAGCAAAACTGCTCTGTATGTGAGTTGAATCTCCAAATGCAATCCGAGTGGATGCACGCATCTCCCAGAAGCTTTCTGCGCATGCGTCAAGACCAAGACGGCTGACGT
>NW_013575998.1:1906-2155 GCF_000499745.2 Eimeria mitis
CGCAATCCGGGTGGATGCACGCATCTCCCAGAAGCTTTCTGCGCATGCGTCAAGACCAAGACGGCTGTCGTTTGGCAAAATGGGAGGCGGTTTGGTGGTCGGTGTAGTCACAACACAGTGCAGATCGTCCCGCCCCCCAGTGTTGCCAAACAACCCCACAAAGAGCATGAAGACTTTATGAAGCACGTGCAAGGTCATTCATGCAAAAAACACCTGTGGACTTCAGCTCACTATAGCTGGTGACCCACA
>NW_013575999.1:575-1298 GCF_000499745.2 Eimeria mitis
CAAAAGAAAATAAAATAAATAAAATGAGGAAAAGAAAATTGAATGCATGCATTTATTTTTATCTTTTTTATTTTATTTGACTGCTGTTGTTGCTGCTGCTGCTGCTGCTGCTGTTGCTGCTGCTGCTGCTGCTACTACTAATATCGCCGCTGCTGCTGCTGCTGATGCTGCTGCTGCAGCAGCTGCTGCTGCTGCTGCTGCTGCTGCTACTACTACTACTACTCCTACTACTACTGCTGCTGCTGCTGCTGCTGCTGCTACTACTACTACTCCTGCTGTTGCTGTTGCCGCTGCTGCTGCTGCTGCTGCTGCTGTTGCTGCTGCTATTACTACTACTCCTGCTGTTGCTGTTGCCGCTGCTGCTGCTGCTGCTGCTGCTGCTGCTGCTGCTGCTGCAGGTTTACTTGTTTGGGTGGGGGGCTGAATTTGTGGTGGAGGGGGGGCAGTGCATGCAGAGGCTGCATAGAAGGAAAAATAAAATATATATTTTCTTTTTTTTTTTCTTTTTCTTTTTCTTTTTGTTTTTGTTTTTGTTTTTCTTTATAAATATAACAAGACAAAGAAAAAGAAAAAGGAGATAAAACAGAATAAAATATTTTATTATTTTTTTGTTTTTTTTGTTTTTTTTGTTTTTTTTGTTTTTTTTGGTTTTTTGGCGGAGAAAAAGAAACAGATAAATAACGCAAAGGCAGCGGAAAGTTTATATTCAAACGAACCAAAAAC
>NW_013575999.1:1398-2064 GCF_000499745.2 Eimeria mitis
TTTTTTTTGTTTTTTTTTTTGTTTTTTTTGTTTTTTTTGGTTTTGTGGCGGAGAAAAAGAAACAGATAAATAACGCAAAGGCAGCGGAAAGTTTATATTCAAACGAACCAAAAACCTACAAAAAAAATAAAAAAAAAATAAAAAAAAATAGAAAAAATAAAAAATAAAATAAAAAAATAAATAAATAAATAAATAAATATAAATAAATATAAATAAATAAATGAGATAAAACAAAATTAGTAGATAAGAAAATTGATATACAAACGAAACAAAAACCTAAAAAAAAAAAAATAAAAATAAATAAAAAATAAAATAAAAAAAAAAAAATAAATAAATAGATAAATAAATAAAAAAATAAATATAAATAAATATAAATAAAAAAAATAAAATAAAACAAAATTAGTAGATAAGAAAATTGATATACAAACGAACCAAAAACCTAAAAAAAAATTAAAAAAATAAAAAAAATAAAAAATAAAAAAAAACAGATAAATATATATAAATAGATGTAAATAAAGAAAATAAAATAAATAAAATAAAATAAAATAAATAAAAAAAATAAGATAAAATAAAATAAAATAAAATAAAATAAAACAAAACAAAACAAAATAAAATAAAATAAAATAAAAAATATAATTTTACTTTTTAAATACATGGAGAGGTTTT
>NW_013576000.1:0-289 GCF_000499745.2 Eimeria mitis
AAATATAAACATAAATATAAATAAATAAAATAAAAAATAAATGTGGTTTACTTGGGGTAATCTTTGAATATAAAAAAAATAAAAGCAACTAAATAAATAAAATAAAATAAATAAAATAAATAAAATGAATAAAATAAATAAAAGAAAAAACCAATACATAGATAAATAAATAAAATAAAAACAAAAAATAAAAATAAATTTTATTTGGTTTACTTGGGGTAATCTTTGAATACAAACAAAACAAAAACAAACAAATAACTAACTAAATAAATAAAATAAAAACAAAAAT
>NW_013576000.1:389-807 GCF_000499745.2 Eimeria mitis
AAAATAAATGTGGTTTACTTGGGGTAATCTTTGAATATAAAAAAAATAAAAACAACTAAATAGATAAAATAAAATAAATAAAATAAATAAAATAAATAAAATAAATAAAACAAAAAACCAATACATAGATAAATAAATAAAATAAAAACTAAAAATAAAAATAAATTTTATTTGGTTTACTTGGGATAATCTTTGAATACAAACAAAACAAAAACAAACAAATAACTAACTAAATAAATAAAATAAAAACAAAAATAAAAAAATAATAAATAAATAAAATAAAAACAAAATAACTACATAAACAAATAAATAAATAAAATAAAATAAAAAAAAAATAAATAAATAAATAAAATAAAAAAAAGTCAAAAAAAAATAAATTTTACTTGGGGTAATCTTTGAATACAAACAAAAAAAAACA
>NW_013576000.1:1436-1602 GCF_000499745.2 Eimeria mitis
ATCTTCGGTGATGCTACTTCTGCTCTTGCTACACCTGCTGCTGCTGCTGCTGCTGCTGCTGCTGCTGCTGCTCTACCTGCAGCAGCAGCAGCACCACCACCACCACCACCACAATCAGCAGCAGCAGCAGCAGCAGCAGCAGCAGTTTACCAGTGAAGCAGGAGAC
>NW_013576000.1:1637-2154 GCF_000499745.2 Eimeria mitis
GCACCACCACCACCACACCCACCACCACCACCACCACAACCACCACAACAAAAACAACCAGCAGCAGCAGCAGCAGCAGCAGCAGCAGCAGCAGCAGCAGCAGCAGCAACATACCAGTGAAGCAGGAGACAAGTACAGCGAAGGTAAGCCAAGCCAGCGTCTCCCAAAGATAGTTAGCACAGCTACACCACCACAACCACCACCACAACCACCACCAGCAGCAGCAGCAGCACCACCACCACAACAACAACCACCAGCAGCAGCAGCAGCAGCAGCAGCAGCAGCAGCAGCAGCAGCATACCAGTGAAGCAGGAGACAAGTACAGCGAAGGTAAGCCAAGCCAGAGTCTCCCAAAGATAGTTAGCACAGCTGACGAGCCCAAAACCACACCCGAAAGGAATACCTCTTTCGCGTGTTCCTCTCGATCGTAAAGAACGTAATATTAAATGCGTTTTAAAATTTAATAACTCAAATAGCTGCATGCATGCACACATGCATGCAGACATATATATATATA
>NW_013576001.1:0-7542 GCF_000499745.2 Eimeria mitis
GCAGCGGTCCTCCTTGCTGCTGCTCTTCTGCTGCAGTGAGCCCCCCGAAGCCGTTGTGTAGCTCACTGCCTGGGGGGAAGCTGCTGACGATCTCCGCTAAACACTTCTCTACGCCCTTAACGAAGTTTTCGACTCCTCCTCCTTTTCTTTCTCCTGGGGGTTTACTTATAGCTTGAGGGTAACACAGGCCTATACCCAGGTCTGTTTGGTTCTCGCGGCTTCCTCCTGCTGTTGCTGTTGCTGTTGCTGTTGCTGCTGCTGCTGCTGCTGCTGCTGCTGCTGCTGGTGGTGGTCCTGTTGCTGCTGTACCTGATAAAGTTGCTGCAGCAGATTCACCTATTACTACTCCGCCTTCTATACCCCCGGGTATTCCATCTACAGGCAGCAGTGATGCTGCTGTAGCATACGCGCTTCTTCTGCTGCTGCTCAGAGGCAGAGAAGCAGCACCGCTCAGCAGCAGCGGCTCCTGCAGCTGCAGCGGCCGCACGCGGGGTGGTCGTCTACCTAGTAAAGGGGTCTCGGGGGCCCCCTGGGGGCCCCCAAGGGGGGGGCCCCCCACATAGCTGCGGGCTGCTCTGTATCCATAGCCGAGGTCAGGAGAAGAAGAACTCCAGCGGCGACGAGAAGAAACCTCATAGGGGCTTCGCTGTGCTGCCTTCAAGCTGTATGGGGGGGCAGACAGCAGCAGCTGCTGCTGCGAGCCGCAGGGAGGACGCAGGCCTGTGGGTATGTTGCTGCTGCTGCTGCTGTCCCGAGAGGGAAAGAAACTGCTGCATCGAGAGGCTGCTGCTGCTGCTGCACTATCAGCAGCAGCAGCAGCAGCAGCAGCAGCAGCCTGTTCGCTGCTGCTTGCAGCTTCAGCCGTAACACCACCGCTCGCTGGAGGAACGGAGCTGCTGACGAGCGCAGGACAGGAGGCGCGTCGAGGCAGCAGAAGAGACGAATGCAGCTGCTGCGGTGTTGCTGCTGCTGCTGCTGCTGCTGCTGTTGCTGCTGCTTCATACATCACAGGCAGAGACAGCTGAAAGTCATAGCCAACCCCCCGCGGGTAGTCCGCAGAGTCCACAGCCTGCGCGTCATCGCTAACAGCTGCTGAAGCAGCAAAGGCTGGAGCAGCAGCAGCAGATGCAGCAGCTGCAGCAGCAGCACGCGAGCCATCAACAGCAGCTTCTCCTGCTGCAGCAAATGGAATACCTGTCACAGCAACGCAGGGAGCAGCAGGAGCAGCAGCTGCTACGGCTGTAGCTGTTGCGGCTGCTGCGGCTGCTGCTGCTTCGGGAACAGCTGCAGCGGCGCGATCACCAGCAGCTGCAGCAGCAGGTGGATCAGCAGCAGCAGACTCGTCTGCAGCAGCAGCAGCAGATGAAGGAAAAACGTTAAAGGGCATGAGCCGCCCCCTTAAAGACTTCTTCTGCAGCTGCTGCCCCGAAGCAGATGGGGGCCCCAGGGGCCCCCGTGGAGCGCTTGCGTGGCGCGTCTTGCTTGTTTGGCCCCCCTGTGTGTTCTGGTGTGCATACACCGCAGGCTCAGCTGAGGAGCTGCGGGGCCCCTTCGAGGCAGCAGTGGATATGTTGCTACTGCCATTGCTGGGGGAGCCGCGAAGAAGACCAGAAAAGGAGAACTGACGAAATTTGTTAGAGAGAGAAATAGCAGAGAATTTGCTGCGGCGGCAACGATATGAAGCTGAGGCAGAAGAAACTTCAGGCGCAGACTGCGCCCTCACTGCTGCCCCCGCAGGTGCTGCTGCTGCTCCTGCTGCTGCTGCTGCTGCTGCTGCTGAAGGCAGAGGAGAAGGCGACTCGGCGCCGCTGCAGCGCTCTGAATTGGAGTCTGCGCAGCTGTAACTGCGTTGGCTCTGTATAGGGCAGTCAACGGGCAGTGAGTGGTGTCTGCCTGAGGCTTCATCTGAGTCGTAAGAGTTGAGATGTGGGTCACGGCCGGGGGTAGGAGGGCCCCGGGGGCTCCGGGGGCCCCTAAGAGAACGCCAAAGGGGGGCCCCAACCTGCGAAATGAAGGCGCTTCGGAATGCGTGCTGCTGCTGCTGCTGCTGCTTTTGCGATGACGTCCGTGCACTCAAGCTTCTGCTGTCTCCCTTGAGGGGATGAGGCTCCTCGCCAGCTGGGGAGGGGGGCCCCGCCGTGCCGGTGGACGCTGTTTGAGGGTTTGGGGTGCGGATGTCCATTTCTCAGTTTGTACGCCTTTACGCACCCACAGCTAAAGGCGATGAGGGAGTTGAAGACGGCCCGAGCATCAGGACTAGACAAGAAAGCCACCAGGAACCGACAGCTCATGCAGGCAGCAAGCATATTCACATTTCCGCTGCTGCAGCTGCAAGGCGCGATATTGCAGCAGGTGGCGCGATGAATTCTGCATAAACACCTGAAAATAAGGTGTAAGAAACGACGGGGGCAACGGAACGGAATGCACCGCCGTCAAGAAGGTACGCACACCCGGCTGGTTCGTTCAGCTTTCCCTTCTGTTCATCGTTGCACGCAGCAACCGATGGAACTTGTTTGGGGAAAGAATCATCAATTTTCTTTAAATATTCCGACAGAACAACTTCAATACAACATTTATAGAGAAACATTCATCGAGTTCATCCACATGTGATCCGTGAAACGAGGCTCCCCTGGGCCGCTGGCGACAGCCCGGCGGTCACTCCTACCGGTTCTTAGAGAAGTGAAGGTCGATTATCTTTGGGAAACACAATTTTATTTTGTTCATTTCATTTTTATCAGAAGTTAGAAGAAGAAGATCGGTGCAATTACAACCAAATGAAAGAAAAATCGAAATGCATACTGCAGACGGAAGCGGGAGAGGATCTGTTGAGCTTAGCGTGATTGGTGGCCCATTTAATTCAATTCAACTTGGGTTCTGTTTCTTTCACGCACAAACAACCTTCTGTGAATGCTTGACAAGAGAACGAACACAACACGAACACTACACCCGCCTTTATTCTATTTCCCAAGCGGAAAGCAAAGAAACCATCAGCCTGCTGTTACACCGCTTAAGTGGCGCCTTCTACATTCTCCACTTTCGTAGAATACAACTAACTCACAAGCACTAGAGCCGTTTCCCCGAAATATCTCCACTGCTGAGACAGTGCACAAGAAACCCTCTTCTTACCTCAGCCGCCGCGACTGATACATCTATGTATACAACCTGCAGAACTCCTTAGTAATACAAGTACAAACTAATATTACTGCCAACTAGTGCAGAAAGCAAGAGAAAGCTCAACCCTTTTACTTTGTTTCGTCAGCTTTCCACAGTAGGGGAGAACAGAACGGCAAAAGATAACAGAAAGGGCGCCATGCAGGTTCCGATATTCGTTTTGCAGATGTTCTTCGTATCGCTCACTCTATTATAGTTTTGCTTTTCTGTTGCTTCTCTTTTACTTAAACTAACAGCATATGACAGCCTTTGCACTAGCCACGGACTATAAGAATACATATTTCTGTAGATTCCCCTCCCCCTTCGTTACCCCTCCCCGTCAACCTGTTTCGGCTACGAGCTGGCGCGGCTTGCTTCTTTCCTTCTGGTGCATCTCCAGAGCGCAAACTGAGGGTTACTGTTTTCCCTCATCGAGTGAATTGTTGCAATGGCTGTAACTCTGGCTTTTCTCTTGATTTGAATTATGAAAGCGCTTTGTTCTCGCTGGAACAGGAAAAGTTGAACTGACAAACGCGCTGCAGAGGTATGCGTTCATATGCGTTTGTTTGGGTGGATTCGTCTGTACAGACAGTTCTAATGAGGGATGATAGAGTGCACTAAAGCAGCTGAAAAAAAAAAAGAAAAAGACGAAGGCGACGTGCGGGGTTGAGAAAGCAGCAAAATATAAAGGCAACAAAATCGGTGTTTCGTTCCCTTTTAAAACAAATTATCCATCGTATGGAGTTTGCAAAAATAAATAGAAAGCAACAGGCAAATATCTATATAACAAACTCAAGTTCAAAACTGAACGAAACAAACAAATTCATTAATTTCTGTATACAATTAGCGACGCCTTTCATGCTGGCGAGAAGGTTGCTGCTGCCATAATGTTGCTGTTTTACAGCTGCTGCTCGTGGCTGCTGCTGCTGTTACTACCCTGCTGCTGTTGTTTCTCAATATCTTTGCTTCTTTGCTTAAGAGTCTTCAGCAGCAGCAGCAGCCCCGGTTGCAGCCGTAGGGGAAGCTGCTGCTGCTGCTGCTGCGTTTGTTTCTGCTGGGTTTCTAGCGACTTCAATTTTAATAACCCGCGTTAATACTGCAGGCGAGAGGTTTACTAGCTGTTCACAGAGGGCCTCAGCTTCGGGGGAAGCGGCTTCAGTTGCAGCGAAGATTACGGCCTCTATCAACAGTTTCTCTTGCACTCTTCTCCCCTCATCTTTTTCCTCTGATACATGAGGCACCTCTGCAGACTCACGCACACAGCTGCTCCGCTGCCGCAGCAACTGCTGCTGCTGCTGCTGACATCGCCGCTGCTGCTCTCTTATCAGCTCCTGCACGCGAGACGGCCGCCTTAACAAACCCTAAAAAAACAAATACAGCAAAAGCAAAAAGCAAAATGTTTACTTCCTCTACACCTGAGCATATAGTGTGTGTGCTGAGGGGTCCCCTGATGGCCCACAAACAAGTAAAACAACAAATGAAAACAAATAAAAATTAGTTTCTTTAACTCTCCTGCAGACTATTCGATATAAAGACTGAGCCTAGCATCAGAACACGTTGTATACTGGCGAAGAGGTTTCAGGTGTACACGCAGCAGAGAGAAGGAAAATGTTCTGACCTCTGCAGCCGACTGTTCATTATCAGGCCTCTTATCACTTGAACCCTCATCATCATCGTCAGCAGCAGCAGCAGCAGCAGCAGCAGCAACAGCAGCAGCAGGAGCCTGTCCCCCGTCTTCTTTGGGGGTTTCTGTCTGCGCTCCTAGAGGCTCAGTGATAGTTTCTGCTAGTGCTGCAACAACTGGCTTCAGATCTTCTGCTGCTGCGTTCGATACACCCCGAACGAAACACGCGGCCAGCCCCCGCGCCACCGTCTTGTCAGCTGCAGCACAGGAAACACGAAATATTATTGCTTTCATATCAGTATAAGTTGTTAGATTAACACAAAATTAATTTATTTATACTTTTATTTTTTTAAACAATTTATTCATTTGTATTTTATTTAAACAATTCAGCTAAATTCAGCAACTCGATGAGGTATTAACCAAACGAAAAACTGAATGTTATCTGAACAATCAGTTCAATTATATGGCATTTCAACGATTGATTTAATCATAAACTATCTAAATAATTAATGAAATTATTTATTTATTAAATAATTAATTCAAAACGATGTTAGTTGTGTGAAGAAGAAAACACAACCGCAGAAATAGGATAAAGGAAACGAACTTGAATGCACATATCACCGTCCTGCGGGAGCTTCATATTATGCATATAAATATTTTAAAAGTGGTATTTAGTTGTTTGTTAAACTTCTTGGTTGTGTATTCAGTTGTTTAGTTCTTTACTAAACATAAAACTCCTATAAGGGCGGTGTGTTCTATACACTTGACGATGGTGTATGCGTTGCTGCTGGTGCTGCTCTTGGTGTATCAGTGGTGTTTAAAACAAGAAATCAGTTGTTTAATAAACATTAATTCTAAAATAATCATATATTTAAACGCCTGATGCTAGTGCCTGCTATGCTGCTGCTGTTGCTGCTGCTGCTGGTGCTGCTATTGCTGCTGCTTCTGCTGCTTCTGCTGCTGCTGCTGCTGCTGCAGTGTTTAAACACCTGATTTTTTGAGGAGAAGCGGCAAGAGAGTTTCGGGATCTCTCTGAATGATGCGAACGAGGCAGTTGCCCCCCTCCTGTTCACTATGGCCGAAAGCCAGAGCGATGAATGATTTCAAGAGTTGCCGGCCCTCTTTGTTCTGCAGAAGAAATTGCGTTATTCTGCTGCCGTGGCGTTCAAGTAGCAGCTGACAAACACGCTGGGAAGTTGTCAGTTTCCCATGATCAACACTGCTGCTGCTGCTGCTGCTGCTGCTGCTGCTGCTGTCTAGTAGAGTTGAGGGGGTACGCGGGGCCATCTTCGGGCTCCGGGATTCTGGCTGAGTTCCTTCTTCCTCTGGAGAGCTCATTGTGGTAAAGAGGAAATTTGAAGGCAAAGAATACAATGAATTCAACACAAGTGCCCCGAGCAGTTCAAGCCTTGCCGCAGTAATACTAACACCCCAAGAGATGGAAACCAAAGATCAGTTTGGTATTATTTTCTCTAAAAATAAAAAAATAGAAATTCCAGTATTTATGAATTCATAGATTCGCTGAACAGCTCACAAAATGCAAATGATCGCGTCGCTTCCGTGCCTCCTCTCTCCCCGGCGGCTGATGAGCGACACAGGCTGCGCCACCCCTGGAGAGTAAATACTTTAAATTTTTGTTTCTATTGATATAATTTATCTAATTGATGCTACAAACACTGTCTTTCAGCTGACTCCAGCATATCTGCATCGCCAAGAAGCAAAACCCTCACAAGCCCCAGCGGTGGTCGGCGGCGAGCAGCCAAAGGTATACATACATATACACCACTCCTTATCCTGTAGAAGGACTTGAACGAAAAAACGCGAATTTTCTCTTAAACTTTGTTTCAAAAAGAAATGAATTCAAAAGAAATATTATCCCTTTATTTTGTTGGTTTTCCTACTGCGTGTGCACGCATGCAGGGCTTGCCGTTATTCTTCTTAGGCGTGCCAGAGCAGCAGCACCCCATCTGCTCTTATTTATTGGTGATGAAAGTGTCAAAATTAAATTAAATTTATTTAATTATTCCTTTTAAAATGAATGAAATTAATGCAGATATCAGCCAACACAAATCGGGCTGTTCCGGGATTCGAACCCGGGACCTCTCGCACCCGAAGCGAGAATCATACCCCTAGACTAAACAGCCGCGTTTCCAGCCGTCTTGTCTTTGTTTGTTTATTTGTCTTTATTTATTTGTCTTCATTTATTTATTTGTTTTCGTTTGTTTACTTGTCTTTGTTTGTTTATTTGTCTCTGTATATTCCCTCGTGTTCGTTTGTGGATGCATATTTATCTATCTTTGCCTGTGTGTGTTTTGCTTTGTCTCTGTGTATGTTTATGGATTCGTAGGTTTATTTGTTTTCGTGTGTTTGTTTGTTTTTGTCTGTCTGTATGCGTGTGTTTCCTTAAACAGAGACAAAAGGAGGTAATATAAATACAGAAGAATTCTGTATGTGGCGGCAGAAAGGAGAGACTGTGTATAACAAAACAAAAGAAACAGAAAGAGACAATAAAGAAAATATATTCTAAGGCGACAGCGAAAACAAGATATTCTGTTTTTCGTTGCAGCAGAACTCCATGCTGCTACAACTCCTATGCTGTGTATTTGATGTTTTTTGTGTGTTTTCTTCTATTATATATATTATGATTACTGTGTAGTATTATTCTTCTTTTTACTATAATTATTGTATTCTTATATTGTTATTGTGTAGTACTGTCATCGTATATATATATATATATATATATATATATATATATATATATATATATA
>NW_013576001.1:7572-14696 GCF_000499745.2 Eimeria mitis
ATATATATATATATATATATATATATGTGTGTGTGTTGTTGTTTAGCTTTATTACTTAATATTTCCCCTTTCTACAGCTCTAAGTAGAGGGCGTCGGGCTTCAGTCCGGTGGGACTTTCTGTATTTTAGTTGAATTAAAATAAATTAAAATCATGAAAAACGCTAAATAACAAATATATTTTTGTTTTTTATTTATATCTTTTGGCCAACAAAAATATTATTTTGTTGTTCCTCGTTAAACATTCAACTTTTTTTTCTGTGCAGTACATCCCCGATAAGGGGGCCGCCTGAGAGCAGCCGGCAACGCTGAATGGGGTAAAAGAAAAAAATATTTGTTTAAATAAATAAAATATTAAAATAAATAATACATTTGTTTAATTAAACAATTTTTTATTTAATTGAAGATCATATAACACAGCCGTCTATACTTGTTTCCGCCTCGTTTCAGCCCCAGGTACTCTTTCTACGTTCAACTGTTCATGTGTTGTCTCTGTATCTTTCCTTCTTTTTCTTCTTTCTCTTATTAATTTTTATAATTCTTTTTTCGTTTTCTGCTTCTTCTGCTGCTTTCTGTATTTCTTTCTGAATACAGCCTTTGCTTCTTTGAGCCCCCCCATCCCACCGCCGACCCGTGACACCATGCCACAGCAGCCCGTCCGTTTTTCCTGCAGAAAATCATCAAATACTTCATTTTTAAACAATCACTGACTCATATGCAGCAACATAACTCCAATAAACCACCAAAATGAGCTCAACAGGCGCTCGGGGGGCCCCGGGGGCCCCTGGGGGCGCCGGGGGGGGCCCCTCCTCTGCTGCAGCAACCAGCGCGCCTGGGCGGCCTCTCAGCCGCGTGCAGCAAATGTTGAATGCTTATTATGACCTGGATGAAACAGATGAACTCGAGGCGGCTCCTGAGGGGGCCCCCGGGGCGGCACACAAGCGAGAAGCAGACCCGCTGCAGCAGCAGGAGGAGCAGCAGCAGCAGGAGCAGCAGGAGCAAGTTGGAGCTCAAGAAAGAACTGCTGGTTACCGTTCAAATGCAGAAGGAGAAGGAAAGAAGCCGGCGGCTTCGGGTGTATCTACAGCTTCTTCTGCTGGTGGTGCCTTAAAGAGCGCACTGCAATTTCTGAATGACATTTCATATGTTCCTCAGTCTGTATCCGCTGTGGTGAGCGGGGGCCCCCCTGGCTCCTCTTCTTCTTCTTCTGGGGGGGCCCCCTCTGGTGCTGCTCCTGCTGCCTTGGACCTGGATTCCCCTTCGTTTGACTTGCATGCGTTTTTTTCTGCTGCTGTTGAGCGGTGTTCGCTGCAGCAGCTGCTGCGACTAGCCAATGAACTAGAAGCAGAAGTAAAAGTATTAGAGAGAGATATTCATACTCTTGTATATGAAAACTATACAAAGTTTCTGCATGCAACAGATACAGTGCGTGGGGCCAGCGAATGCATGCGCGAGGTAGAGCAGCAGTTACAGACTCTATCAACACAAGTTGCTGCTATTGAGGGCAGCAGCAACAAACTTATGACGGCTGTGCATGCAAGAGCAGCAGGAATAGAAGAACTTGTTGCTTTCAGACAGCTGCTGCAGCAGCTACAAATCCTCTTCTCTCTCCCGCTGCTGCTGCGGCAGCACCTCAACAGCAACGACCCACAAACAGCACTCCGGGTGTATGAACACTCCCGCCTCTTCCTTGCAGAGCAGCAGATTGCTTCTCCTCACCTGCAGCGGCTGCTGCTTCTCAAACAAGATGCAGACACTGCAGCAAAGTATGCAGTTATGCTGCTGAAGCAGCAGATCGATGCGCCGCACGAAGAAAACACATTCATACAAAACCCAACATATAACAGCAGCAGCAGCAGCAGCAGCAGCAGCAGCAGCAGCAGCAGCAGCAACAACAGCAGTTGGAATGACAGACAAGATACAGCGGGCTCGCAGGAGTGCAGACACCTCGATCTCCAACAGCAGCAGCAGCAGCAGCAGCAGCAGCAGCAGCAGGAGCCGCTTAGTGCTGCAGATGCATCAAAGGTTGTGCGGCTGCTGCTGCGGAACGGCCAAGACCCCCAGGATTTGCTTCGCCTCTTTCAGCGGGGTCGCCGGCATGCAGCATTTGTTGTATTAAGACGCTGCTTCGCCAAGGAGGATCCAGCTGCTGCTGCTGCTCCTGCTGCTGCTGCTGCTGATGATGCTGCTGCTGCTGCTGCTGCTGGTGGGGGCGATGCGGGAGAGGCAGCTATTTCTGTTTCTCCGGCTCGGAGTGAAGGGAGAGGAGGAAAAGTTGCAGCAGCAGACTTGATGTTTGCTGCTGCATGCAACCGGGTGTCTGTACAGTACGTTGAGGTCGTTGCGCATGCAATGCAGGATCTGCTCCTCATATTAAGGTTTCTAGCCCTCACCCAAGCAGAACCCAACAGCAGCAGCAGCAGCAGCAGCAGCAGCAGCAGCAGCAGGAAAGCGGCGTTGCAGCAGCAGAAAGAGGAGTCAGAAGCAGCAAGAGTGAGCCGCATTCGTGCAGCTGTCGATACAGCTGAGAGTATAGATCCTGCGGCAGAGGTAGAGGGGAAAGATATAGGGGGTGTCATTTCATTTTTATGTTGTTTAATTGAGGCTGCTTTCTCTCCTTTATCGGCTCTTATAGCCTCCTCTGTACCTGCAGCAGCAGCAGTCGTGCGGGGCACTGCTGCTGTTGCTGCTGCATTCTCCCGCTGCTTCAAGGAGGTGCAGCCACTGCCGCTGCTGCTGCAGCAGCAAGCAGCAGCAGCAGCACAGACAGCCCAAAGAAAAATCCTGCTGCAGGCTGCAGCCCTCGCATTCAAACGTGCATATGCAGCTGTCACACGGGAGCTGCTTGATGCTACTGCAGCAGCAAAGCAGCAGTACAAGAAGCACCAGCAGCAACAGCAGCAGCTGCAGCAGCAGCAGGAGCAGAAGCAGGAAGATGGTGGCCTGCCTCCTGCTGCCGGTGCTGCTGCTGCTGCTGCTGCTGATTCCCCCCCGGGTGTATTGACAGCTAAAGAGCTTGCTGCTGTCCTCGCGCAGCAGCATGCAGCCGCTCAGTCGATTGTCGTGGAGGGGTGTGTGGCGTTAACAGACGCGCAGCTGCTGCTGCAGGGGGTAGCAGCAGCAGCAACAACACCAGCAGCAGGACCAGCACCAGCAGCAGCAGCAGCAGCAGCAGCAACAGCAGCAGCAGATGCTCTTGTGCTGCAGCATGTTGTTCCGTGGGTTGAGGGTTTATTTGAATTGTTTGTGCGCCGCGTCGTGCTGCTGACGAAAGATACCCCGGCGGCCTTCAGCGGCTTCGAGCAAATCCTTAGAGAAGCAGAGCAGCAGCAGCAGCAGCAGCAGCAGCAACTGCAGCTGCAGCAGCAGCAGCAAGAGGAGTTGTTGCCGACGATGCAGGTATGTATGTGAAGGGTGTATATAATCCATACATATAGCAGCAGCGCCAGCAGCAGCACGAGCAGCAGCAACAACAGTACTTCATCTGCTGCAGCTGATTTCTTTGTTGCTTTCTCTGCGGTGTATGTACAGGTGGAGGCGACTCTACGCGCTGCCCTTGCATGCAGAGAAGAGAAAAGTGCTGCAGCAGAAGAAGCGCTGCTGCTGCCCCTGGTGCTTCTGGTGTATGTACACATCGGCCGCAGCCTCTACCGAGTCGGCCTGCCCAAGCTGGAGGCCATAGGCTTAGAGCTCTTTCCCTCTCTCTACCCGGGCTGGCTAGGCAGCAGCAGCAGCAGCAACAGCAGCAGCAGCAGCAGCAGCAGCAGCAGCGGCAACGGCTGTCGGAGCGTGTACAGTGGTGGGGTGGTTTCTCTGCACCCCGGGCATGCGGCTTCTGCTGCTGCTACTCCTGCTGCTGCTGCTGCTGCTGCTCGACGACTCTCTGCTGCTGCGCGGCTGCGGGCTGCAGTTCAAAGCCTGATGACGGCCTTCGCCTTCTGCAGAGGCCAAGACGCCTCAGCTGCGACCGTCGGCTCCCTAGCTGCTCTGTACTTGCAGCAGCAGCAGCAGCAACAGCAGCAGCAACAGCAGCAGCAGCAGCAGAACGAGACACAAAATACAGGGGAAGACAGCAGCAGCAGCAGCAGCAGCAAGCTGCCAAGAGGCACCTCTGGATGCTTCGCGCCCCTCATCACGGCTCTCAACAGCTGCAACCAGGAGCTCTCTCTCCTTATGGATGAATCCCCAGCAGGAGCAGCAGCAGCAGCAGCAGCAGCAGGGGCACCATCAGCAGCAGCAGGAGCATCTGGTGGATCTCCGGGTCCTCTGGCTAGCCAAGGTCTGCAGCAGCAGCAGCAGCAACAGCAGCAGCAGCAGCAGCAGCAGCACCGGCGTCTTGGGCGACGCCCCCTCGGGCGCCGCCGCAGCCCCATAGAAGTGGAGATGGAGAGGCTCTTCGCTCGTAAGCAGCGAATTTTTGCTGCTGTGTGCTGCAGCAGAGGAAAAGCATTGATGGCTGTGTTTCGTATAGTGATACGGGCAGTGCTGGAATTTGTAAGAGGCTGCTGCTGCTTCAGCAGGCAGCAGCTGCAGCAGCTGCAACTCGATTGCGCTGCTACTGCTGCTACTGTTCGACTGTACGTACACCCAGACGATGCATCTGTTGTAGATGGATTCTTTGATGAAATCGTTGCCTCTGCAGCGCTCCGCTGCATTCATGTATCAGCAACACCAGGGGGGCCCCCAGGAGGGGGCCTTGGGGGGGGGCCCTCAGGGGCTCCCTCCTCCTTTGGGGCCCTTGAGGGCCCCTGTGAGGGGAGCAGCAGTCTTTTGACTGAGGCTGAGATTGAAGCGATACTGGCAGCAGAAAGAAAACAAAAAAAAGAGGAGGATATTTCTTCTCTTGTACAGATACAAACAAACGAAACTGCAGCCATTTGAAGGTTTTAAATTTTTGCTGAATTTCAGCAAGTTTACATACAAACAAAATATATGAAATGGCATTCAGTTTCTTGTTTTAATGAAATCATATGCTGCTACTGTTTCTGTTGCTACAACTACTGCTGCTGTTGCTACTGCTGCTGCTCCCGTTGCTACTGCTGCTGCTGCTGCTGCTGCTACTTCTGCTGCTGTTCGCGTAGCAGTTTTCTATTTAAATTTCCCCTTGCTAGCCATGCAGAGTATTGCAACTTGTACAGAACAGCAGCAGAAACTGCAAGAAGACGTCATGGTGGAGAAGGGGGGGAATCAGTACAAAGTGAAGAGGCAAATAAATGATTCATTTATTTATTTTTTTATTTTTTATTCATTTATTTACTTATTTATTCATTTGCTTTGACTTGAAATTCAAATATTTTGCCGCAGATAGGGGCGAAACTTGTGTATGTTTATCTATGCGCGTCGCTCTATGCGGTCTCTCATATCTAATCGTTACAAATAAAATTTTATGTTTTATTAAATTTATTAAATTTAAATTGCAAACGCAAATATAAAATAAATAAATAAAGTTGAACTGCGTTCAAAATATTTTTGTATTATGCTGTTCTGCTGAGCTGTTCAGGGGGCTCTTCTTTCTTTGCTTTTTTCTTTCATCGATGAATTTGAATTTAAATTTCAGCATATTTAATATTTCTGCATTGTTGGCGGTAATTTCTGCTTTCTATAGTTTTTATTTTGCTGTGATTCAGAGCGTTTCTGTTGAGGCATCGACGCCTGGATGCCTTCGTTTGTTTTTGCGTTTCGTTTGTTTCAAGTTCACTCTTTATATTAAATGCTAAATAAAACAACAAATAGCATTATATTAAATACACAGACAAAAAATAAATAAATAAAAACGACCAAGAGGCGTTCAAATACCGCTTCCTTTCTCTCCCCTTTTCATTTTCGTTTATTGCGGAACACTTTCCCTCGTTTGACAACAAATTAACGAATAAATTAATAAATAAATTAAATAAATTAAATAAATTAAATAAATTGTATTTTTATTTGGTAATTGCACATAATATAATCGATGTTTCCGTCGGTTTCCCTTCGTATTCATCTTTGTTTCCGCGTGCATTCGGCGATGAATTTATTGAACTTTTGTTCTGTGTTTATATCTTCTGGGCGACATTCTGCTGCTTTTCTTCCTTCTGATAGAACCCAAACACGATCACAACCCCTCAAGGATGCGAGATGATGTGCAACAATAAAAACGCAGCTTTGTTTAAAATGCCGTTTCAGAATACTCTCCATAGAAGAAAACAACTCTTCCCCATCTATTCTATTTCCCCTGCGGGGTGTATGTACACTTCTTCTTTCTATTTCTCCTTCTTTTTCCTTTTCTCTCTCCTCTATACCTTCTGCTGCAAGCCCCACCGCCTCCGCCCACAGCTCCTCAGCAGGGGGTTCGTCTATCAATACAACCCTCAGACTTTCCTCTGCTAGCACAAGCCTCGCCAAGCCTAGGTACCGCAGCTGTCTGACGGAGAGGCTTTGAACTTCAGGGGGGCCCTGGGGCCCCCCTGTGCGGGTGCTACTTGGATGCGCAGCAGCAGAAGGAAAAGCAGCAGCAGCAGAACCAGCAGCAGCAGCAGCAGCAGAAGAAAGCTGTTGACGCTGACTATTGAAAGAAAGAAAACCCGGAGAAGAGCTGCTGCTAATACCCCCCCCCTTTATTACTGTATTCAAATGAAGGCCCCCAGGCAGAGAACGAACGACACCAAGCAAACCCACTGCAGCCAATGCCCTCCATATTGCTTCATCTTCATGGACGTGCTGATCGCAGAAAAAGAAAAAGAAAATAAAAATATAAATAAAAATAAAATATAAAATAAAATATAAATAAATTAATTAATATCGTCGATATAGTTTCAGTATCATAACATACAAACACCAACAGAAATAACACACATATCTATACATCCATACATCAAGGGGATGCATGCATGTTTATACAGATGCATGCATGCATGCAAATGTATGTATATGTATATTTATGTATATGTGTGTATATTGTGATGTATGCATGCATGCAAATATATTGCGATGCATGCATGCATGCAAATATATTGCGATGCATGCATGCATGAGTATTTGTGTATATTTAGTTTTACTTGCTTAGAGTAAGGACAACACTACATAATTATATATATATATATATATATATATATATATATATATATATATATATATATATATATATACA
>NW_013576002.1:0-527 GCF_000499745.2 Eimeria mitis
GCTCGGAAGCCCTCTACACGGTATGCATATACAGCGCTATTGAGTGCCCGACGGATTAGGCCAGTGCGTTAGCCGCTAAGCCAGTATTAGCTTAAACGAAAGTCTTGCGGATAAGTTAGGTGCCAAGACTGGGCACAAATATATTTGTGAAAAAAATGAGACCTCTGAAAGCCCTCCGCATCAGCAAGGAGAGAATGAGCAACCCATAATTCAAATCAGCTGTGCTAAAAGCGCATAAATGTGAACTTGCGCATTGTGCAGGGATGCAACTTTCTGAAATTGTGCGAGGCGTCTGAGCGTGCCGACTCTCGCCGGTCCCAGCTGTGCACTAGCCAGAGCCGCAACAAAATCAAAATACTTTTAATCGAAAACCCCAAGTGCAGCTGTTCCCTCCTCAGTCTATCGGAAAGGCTTGGCGCTGTTGGTGGAAGCACGTGTCCTGTCCTCAGTTGAACCACACATTGCTACAATTCCTGCCGCAAGGCAATACCGGAAGCAAGTAAACTAAAGCCCCCCTGCCACGCGAA
>NW_013576002.1:627-813 GCF_000499745.2 Eimeria mitis
ATCGTTGGCATTTGCTAGACCTTTCCTCCGCCTTCAAGAACCGGCATGCACAAAATCATAAATGGATGTACCGACCTCAGAGATATCACCTACAATGTTCATCTGTCTCCCTTTCTTTTCACTTCGTCTCCATGCAGAGCGCGGAAAGCCAGAGGCAGCAGAAGGCTCGCTTCATATTCAAACGCT
>NW_013576002.1:955-2062 GCF_000499745.2 Eimeria mitis
ATCGATATGCCCCTGCTATGGCATCGTCACGACCAAAACAGCTCACATACAGCTTCATAATCGGTTATAACGATCTGTTGCCACTGTTCCCGTCTCCTTCAATGCGATTAGAGATGCCTCCCAGCACGGAATAGCAAGGAAGCAACGACAAAGTGAGGAGATACAGGCAAATGCGTTTCTCTGTCCGCTGCTGCCTGCGATATCAGGCAACTGCAGCCGTGCTCCAGCCTGAACGCTCAAGTGAGAACAACCGGTTTGCAGCTTGTGGGTAACATGTCATCAAGGGGCAACAATGCCTGAAGGCCGAAGGCTCACTTTGACCCAGCACCAAGTTCGGAGAACACCACCACGAGTTGCAGATAAGCCGGATAGACAAAGGAAATCGCGCGCATAGACACAGTTTCGCCTCTTTCCTGTAGTCCTGAACTCACGGCGCTCGAAATTCAGAAGAAAAGCTCAAGGCCCCTGCATACAAAGAGGAACATCCTAGATACCACAGTCTACCGCATACATGTGAGGATCATGACTGTTCGGGCTCCTTTTGACCGTCCGACGTCTGCCCGGAGGAAGAGGGGACATCGCTACAAGACGAAAAGAATTCTTCGTCATCCTGAATCCAGAGTTTCCACATGGGGTTCGCCAGTTGGCTGTCTTTGTACGCGTGGGTAATAATGTCCCTCTTCAGCTCAATTACTTCATCAAGTTCCGGGCGTCGCCCTTCCTTATATATTTCCAACGCAAAACTGAGTCGATTAACTCGCCTGTTCAGCATTCTTGACTTTGGGGACGGCACGTATTCAGGAAAGATGTAGTCCGTTTGGAACTGCTGTACAAACCCAGGCCACCATCTGTCGGCATCCATCTTGTCGCCTAGAAGCTCAATTGTACAAACCAGGTGGTCAAATACCATAAACAAAGACGAAAGTTTCCTAACCAGGGTGCAAGCTTTGAATCTCCTATCTGGTCGTGAGAGTTTGTGTGTCGCGTAGTTTACCAATATATCCGCTTTCACCATGAGCGTATCCACATCTTCACGAGTCAGCGAAGGCTTGGCAAACAAACTGCGCATTGTCATGTATGCATCCATTGGGCTATCCAAAAGCATAT
>NW_013576003.1:0-733 GCF_000499745.2 Eimeria mitis
AAGCGTCGCAGCTGCAGCACCGCCGCTGCAGCAGTGAGTGCAGCAGCAGCAGCAGAAGCTGCTGCTGCTGCTGCTGCTGCTGACCGGCCAACGCCCAGCCGACGCAACAGCAACGCTGGAGCGGTCCAGGATCGGTACGCGAAGGACCCCCTTGAGGCGGGCTCTGATGGAGCAGCAGCCACCGGAGTAGGACCTTCTGGGGGTGAGCCCGCTGCTGCTGCTGCTCCTGCTGCTGCTCCTGCTGCTGCTCCTGCTGCTGCGGCTGCGAGTGGTGCTGGAAGCAGCAGCAGCAGCTGTGCTGCTCCTGCGAAGCCCGAGGGACGCGTCTCCAAGTGGAAGAGCCGCTGGGGTGTCGCTGCACCTGGGGTATCGTCTTCTCC
Source organism: Eimeria mitis (assembly GCF_000499745.2). Classification (NCBI taxonomy): domain Eukaryota; phylum Apicomplexa; class Conoidasida; order Eucoccidiorida; family Eimeriidae; genus Eimeria; species Eimeria mitis. Next base: position 381 of record NW_013576003.1, read on the forward strand.
AGGCGAAGGCAAGCCAGCAGCAGCAGCAGCAGCAGATGCTGCAACAAAGCAAACACTGGCAGCAGCAGCAGCAGCAGCAGCAGGGGCAGCAGGGGGTGATCAAGCTAGCGCGAGAGGTGAGAGTGTATCTGAGGCGGCGTTTCCCTTCTTGCGGGCCGCCGGAGACAGCGCTGGGCCCAAGGGGGGCCCCCAAGACCCTCTGGGGTCCCCTGGGGGCCCCGGCGACAGCGGGAGAGCTGCAGAGAAATATTTGGGGTCTCTGGATATGAAGCCGAAGATTAAGATAGTGCTGTCACGAAGCGCGCAGCAGCAGCTGATGCAGCGGCGGCAGCTGCAACGGTCTGCTGCATCGC
>NW_013576003.1:775-1337 GCF_000499745.2 Eimeria mitis
ACAGCAGCAGCAGGAGCAAGATTTGGCGGAGCTCCCCGAGAGGGCCGCTGTCGCTGCAGCAGAGGCGTCCCCAGCTGCTGCAGAGGCGGAGGCTGCAGACGACAGTGGAGAGATTACAGCTGAAGCAGCAGCAAAAGAGAGACACGAGAGACGCCTGGGCATCCCCAAGGCCATGAGAATGCCAGCAGCACAGGAGACAGCAGGCGGAGACGCCGCAGGGGCGACAACTGCAGCAGCAGAAGCAGCAGCAGCTGCTGCTGAGGATGCTAAAGGAGGCGAGGCAGGAGCGGAGACAAACGGAGACACCACCTCAGCTCCCGCCTGGCGCAGCTCGCAGCCAGGTGCTGCTGCTGTTGCTGCTGATGCTGCTGCTGCTGCATACGGGAAATCCCCTAGGAGAAGCCGAAGGGGATCCATGAGCTCTTCTGCGTCTCCTGTAGCTGTGGGTCCCCCACTGCCTGGCCATAGAGAGCGGGAGGACCGAGGAGCAGCAGCAGCAGCAGCAGCAGCAGCAGCAGAAGACAGAGGGGAGGAGGGGTCTCAGTGCAGCATCGGTGGAGAC
>NW_013576003.1:1617-1972 GCF_000499745.2 Eimeria mitis
AAGAGATAGAGAGAGAGACAGAGAGAGAGATAGATACAGAGAGGGAGAGAGGAGGAGGGGATACAGTCCCTATAGGGAGAGGGACAGAGACGATGTATACTACAGGGATGGAGACAGAGACAGAGACAGAGACAGAGAAATGTATCGATACAGAGACAGGGATATGTACACCGCGAGAGGAAGAAGCAGAGAAAATTATAATTACAGGGACTACAGAGAGAGGGATAATAGAGACTTTAGATACCGCCGATACTATGGAGATAGAGATGAAGGCAGAGACAGAGCAGGGGGCGGATACGAACACTATGGGGGCCCCAGACGATGGCGGCAGGGTTAAGTAAGCCCGGCGCAGTGA
>NW_013576004.1:0-1126 GCF_000499745.2 Eimeria mitis
CAAGCTTATTGGCACTGGGCTCTTCGTCGCCTTCAGTACTGTCTATGCAGGGCTTCAGAACACTCTTCAGAGCCCCTTCTATCACTGAAAAAAAATATTTGTTTGTAGTATATGTCCACAATACGCTCGTTCCGGGTATAAGGATGCAGCGGTTCTGCATTAATGAGACATTTTGCAGCACGTTCCCGGGACGTCAGAAGGAGTGCTGGTGATGGAAAACGCAAGTCTTAATTTATATTTAGGTCCCATCGGCTAAAAAAGGTACATTGGTAAGCAAGTGTGGCAGAAAAATAACCGCACAATCCTATCACTGCCTACGTACTCCTGGTACTTGGATGTAATCTGGTCAACCACACTGGGGAAGAGCAATCTAGTGTTACCTCCTTAGGACTGAATTTTGGCTAACTCTACGGTTTCCAGCCTACGTAGTAACAGGAGGTCGCGTCTTCTTGTATCCGAATTGATCAGCTTTCCTCAGTCTCCACAGGACCATGGAAGTGGCCTGGCACGACAGACCTGGAAACAAATGCTGGTGGCTGTCCTGGGTGCACAACCCATATGTAAACATTAGATTAGGTGGCTTTTGAATGGGATAAGTCTGGCGTGTTCAGCGGACGCCCGGCGCTTGTAAGCCAACTCTCAGCAGTCTAACCCCATAACTCCGGTCTTCCAGTCTCCCCCATCATCAGACTGGATGACAATCATTAAACGCTTCAAGTTCTGGTCGATGGGAAGCTGATTAGCTTTCTCTCACAGTCGAATAAGTGCATGATGCAGCTATATACTCCCGTTACTGCTACTAAAATGGGTTAGAGCGTGACGGACGCCGCACGAAACAACTGAAAGGGGTCTTTACTCTGGAGCAAAAAATGGCACGGTTTTCTGCGCAGTGGCCTAATAAGCAACGCAGCCATGGCCAGACCTAACGCAAAGCTAAAAGAACTTCGGTGGCTCCTCCCATCAGTGATCGGTAGTTGTCGCAACATGTATACTAGTAGAGCTTACAGCAATTATGACTTTAAGTGTTCAAAGAGGTTTATTGGTTCTAGTCATGATTTCCCTATGCTTTTCTAGTAGTGCGAGCAACGCAGCCGTTGCCAGACCTAACGCAAGGGCAAAGGGACTT
>NW_013576004.1:1388-1969 GCF_000499745.2 Eimeria mitis
TTGTATGAACAAAAAACTGTTGAGGGCTAAAACAGATCAACCTTACTGTGCCCGATGGAGAGAATAAATAATCCAAGCATTTGCTGCTTGCGTGTGAAATGCATTTTGCTTTCAAGCTTAAGGACCGCCAATGTCCGAGTTTACCTTAATCTCTTCAGCCGGTCAATGCAGTGTCAGTCCTTCCGCTTCTTCTTGCTCTTCTTGCGTTTCTTTTTCTCCTTCTTGCGCTTCTTTTTTTTCTTGCTTCCCTTAGAATCACTCTCGCTGTCGGACGCGACAGGGGTAAGGCTGTACATCACATCAAAGCAGGATCACACCTGTAGATGTGCAGACCCCGTCAAAAGCACATCCTACACAACTGTTGACGAGCACTGCTTGGATACATGAATCACATCGAAACGTCTGCCCTTCAGGGATGGAGACGGCTGCCTCCGCTTGTTGTGTTCCAGACTGAGGCGGCAACAATTGTCGCATCATGGCAGGAGAAAATGTTGCAGGGATGTAGATCGTTACTTACCTCCCCTCACGCTGCTGGGGTTTAAACTCGTTAAGGAATTCGACAGGATTAAACCATGGCGTTT
>NW_013576005.1:0-275 GCF_000499745.2 Eimeria mitis
TATAAATATAAATATAAATATAAATATAAATATAAATATAAATATAAATACAAATATAAATATAAATATATATATGTAGTTACTTATTCGTCTTGTGTTGCGTGTGTTTGTGTTGTTTGTACAGGTCGTTGCTGCTGCTAAGGAGCATGGGGTGACGCTGCAGACGTGTTTATGCACCCACAGACACGCCGACCATTCAGGTCCGCCTTTTAGTTTTCTTTCCTCAGCTCTTTTGTATTACACCATATACACGCATATATATATATATACATATA
>NW_013576005.1:454-1060 GCF_000499745.2 Eimeria mitis
AGTTACAAAGGCTTGTGTGGCTGTTGAGCTGTTTACTTTTTCTGTTTAGGTTAGCAGAAAAATGAGACCGAAACTCTCCTGCTTGGATCTAGGATTTCAGGCTCATGCTGCTGCTGCCGTTGCTGCTGCCGCTGCCGCTGCTGCTGCTGCTGCTGCTGCTGGTGCATGCATTGGTTAACTGAATTTCGTGTGGCTGTGAGCAGGAGGCAATGAACAAATAAAGGAACTGGTCCCTGGTATCGAAGTGGTGGGGTCGGCGTATGAGGAAACACCGGGGCGGACGAAGGCTGTTACTGACGGCGAGACATTCAGACTTGGTGAAATAAACAAATAAATAAATTAATTAAATTAAATAAATTAATTAAATAAATAAGCAAACAATTGTTGTTTGAAATAATAACAGATGATGGTAGATGATGCTGGCGTTGCAGTTGGCTTCGTATTGACGTGCAGGCAGCAGCTGTAGACGGCAGCAGTTGTGTGTGTACGGGGGGGTTGGTGGTTTAGGGTTTAGTAAACCCTAAACCCTAGATTTATTTGTTGAGTGTTTGTGTGTTCAGGAGATCTGCTGGTTAAGGTGCTGCATGCACCCTGCCACACCATTGG
>NW_013576005.1:1160-1379 GCF_000499745.2 Eimeria mitis
TAAATTTTGTTTGAAATAATAACAGATGATGCTGGCGTTGCAGTTGGCTTCGTATTGACGTGCAGGCAGCAGCTGTAGACGGCAGCAGTTGTGTGTGTACGGGGGGTGTTGGTGGTTTAGGGTTTAGTAAACCCTAAACCCTAGATTTCTTTGTTGAGTGTTTGTGTGTTCAGGAGATCTGCTGGTTAAGGTGCTGCATGCACCCTGCCACACCATTGG
>NW_013576005.1:1479-2149 GCF_000499745.2 Eimeria mitis
TGTGGAGAGCCGCTCCGACGTGAATGCAAAACCCATTATCTTTACAGGTTATTATTAACACAAGTTTATAAACAAAACACTTGTTTTGCTTCTTTTACTTTTCTTTATTTCTGTTTAGTGCTGCTGATATGTTGGCTGATGCCTCTTTTGTGCCTCTCTTGTTTGTTGTGTCTCGGGCTGTGCTGCTGCTGCGATCGCCTTTGGCGCCCGGTGCCGTCTACCTGATTGCTGCTGTTCTTGCTGCTGTTGCTGCTGCTGCTTGCGGTTGCTGTTGCTGCTGGTGCCGCTTGCGGTTGTTCCTAGCCAGCGGCGTGTTTGTTGCTTTCGTCTGTGTGCTGAGCATCATGAAGAGGCCCGTAATAATACAGCCTCAAAGCGAAGCATTAGCAGCAGAAGGAGCAGCAGCAGCAGCAACAGCAGCAGCAACAGGAACACTGAGGTGCGCTGTCTGTCTGCAGGAGATACACTCTTCCTGGCGGGCTGCGGCCGCTTCTTCGAGGGTAACGCGGAGCATATGCATCGGGCTCTGATGAAGACCATTGGTCCACTGCCTGCTGAGACACTGGTCTACTGCGGCCACGAATACAGCGTTTCGAACCTTAAGTAAGCAAAAGAAGCGATCAATATTTACAGTATAACATATATATACACACACATATCATATATATAT
>NW_013576006.1:0-838 GCF_000499745.2 Eimeria mitis
TGGCTGTCTGTGAAGCATCACGCGCGGTGTGCGCGTGGAAGAAGGCTAACCGGTCAGTTTCCGTGCATTTGCAAGTGGTGGCGTTTAAATTACTGTGGTTCCGTTGGTGGTTTGAACGCGTTTGGTGGGTGTATCAGTTTCAGCGGTTGATGAACGATTGCGTCAATGACAGCAGACGACAATGCCTAAGATGCTCCAAAGCGTTCTGTTCGTACCGTGTCTGCGTGCCACTTGGGCTTGCAATAAGTAAGTGAATTGCCTCTGCACTAGAACACAACCGCACCAGCGATACCACCTCCGAGAGTGCCACTATGGTTAGGTCATGCCGAGCAGTGGTGCAGTGAAAATGTATCGTTAGCGAGAAGGGAAGTGTCCGTTTTCCATACATGAGATCAATTGCCAACGAACCACCTCACGCCAAGCTGCCTGTTAGGCTCGCACGTAGATGTGTAAGCAGCAACAGGCAGTTTGGCGTCCTCCTCCTCAAACCTTCTCAGCGCCACTACAACTCAGTTACGGCGCCCTCATTTGAACGCTCCCTACTTGCGATCTGGCACTGCGCAATATTTCCCTGTCAGCTCATATAGTACCAATGCTCCATTATAAGGGAAAAAAATTTATGGCTGTTGCGGTGGCACATTCTCCACTCATCTGCTTCGTATCGCTTGAGCAAGCATATGCCTCTTCTGCCAAGCTTTCAACATTGGTGTTTGCATTTCCAGAAGGTGCGTCGATTCTGCCTTGCTATATTAACGGGACAGCTCACACCTCACACACTCGCACTGGGGGGAGTGTTGTTCAAGTTGCATGATCCCCTCGCGCTGGGCAGCGGGGCTGT
>NW_013576006.1:938-1338 GCF_000499745.2 Eimeria mitis
TTTTGAACGCTCCCTACTCGCGATCGGGCACTGCGCAATATTTCCCTGTCAGCTCATATAGTACCAATGCTCCATTATAAGGGAAAAAAGTTTATGGCTGTTGCGGTGGCACATTCTCCACTCATCTGCTTCGTACCGCTTGAGCAAGCATATGCCTCTTCTGCCAAGCTTTCAACATTGGTGTTTGCATTTCCAGAAGGTGCGTCGATTCTGCCTTGCTATATTAACGGGACAGCTCACACACTCGCACTGGGGGGAGTGTTGTTCAAGCTGCATGATCCCCTCGCGCTGGGCAGCGGGGCTGTGCGACCACACTCATAGTGGTCTGTGTGGTATCCTAAGCTTTACTTCATCCGCTGGCGTCTTGCACACTTTCCGTCCATTGGGGCTAATTGGTGTT
>NW_013576006.1:1438-1852 GCF_000499745.2 Eimeria mitis
TTGAAAAAGGACGGGAGCAGTGCTCGTGCCGCCCAAATGGCTTTGCGTGTACTACAGTACCGTCCATTGGTGTAGCATCATTGCTTGCTTTGCGTCGTCTGGAAGTGACGGACAGGACTGTTTTCCACTGGGGAGTGCTTGATATAGTCTTAGGCTTTATCGACGGAGCGGTTACGAACCACTGTTTCGACTGTCGGCCGGATGGCGAGTTGCCAAGAATCGCTGCTGCGCCTCCAGAGAGTCAGCCCCTTTTCCGCGCCGGACTGCTACACTAGTTAGAGCACCACTCTGGTTTTGCTTTCGATGCATACTCAGTGCCTGCTGGAGGTTTGGAGCTGTGGAAGCACACCGTTGGGAACATTCGGAGCGCCATCCTTTCTGTTGCGTCGTTGAAGAGCTGTCCCTGTGGCCTTT
>NW_013576006.1:1952-2238 GCF_000499745.2 Eimeria mitis
GCCACTCTGGTTTTGCTTTCGATGCATACTCAGTGCCTGCTGGAGGTTTGGAGCTGTGGAAACACACCGTTGGGAACATTCGGAGCGCCATCCTTTCTGTTGCGTCGTTGAAGAGCTGTCCCTGTGGCCTTTCATTTGCAGTTGTCATTAGTCATTCAAAGAGGGCTCTGCGAATACTGTTAGGGATGCAGCTGTGCATATGACTGGTGTGAGGTTGCGCAGCTATGAGCTGATGTGGTTCTGCTTGGTTTTCCTTCTGCAACGGATACACTGCCTATTTGGACTG
>NW_013576007.1:0-130 GCF_000499745.2 Eimeria mitis
AGCTTTGCCTCATGCTGCTGCTTGCTGCAGCAGCAGCAGCACGTGCTGCTGCCGACGATGAAAAAAAAAATATACCCTCGTGCTGTCTGTATGAACCAGGCACAAACAAATTAATTGCTGCAGCTACAGA
>NW_013576007.1:230-466 GCF_000499745.2 Eimeria mitis
AATACCCTCGTGCTGTCTGTATGAACCAGGCACAAACAAATTAATTGCTGCAGCTACAGAGATCGAAGCAGCAGCAGGCAGTGCTGCAGCAGCAGCAGCAACAGCAGCAGCAACAGCCGACACAGCAGCAGCAGCTCTTGCTGGTGTTGCTGCTGCTGCTCGTCGGCAGCTACAGCAGCACCTGCTGCTGTCTTTGCTGCTGCTGTTCTTGCTGCTGCTGCTGCAACTACTGCTGC
>NW_013576007.1:566-1407 GCF_000499745.2 Eimeria mitis
AGCAGCAGCAGCAGCAACAGCAGCAGCAGCCGACACAGCAGCAGCAGCTCTTGCTGGTGTTGCTGCTGCTGCTCGTGCTCAGCTACAGCAGCACCTGCTGCTGTCTTTGCTGCTGCTGTTCTTGCTGCTGCTGCTGCAACTACTGCTGCTGCTGTTCCTGCTGCTTTCGCTGCTACAGCTGCTGCAATTGCTGCTGCTCTCTCTGCTGCTGCTGTTGCTGCTGCCGCTGCTGCTGCTGCTGCTGCTGCTGCTCTTTTTGTTTATCATTTCAGCTCAACCATAGAACAGCCAATCTATATTTATATTTATTTATTTGTTGTATTTCTTTTTATTTTTATTTATTTTTATATTTATATCTATGCTTAGATTCCATGTTTATACTTTCTTTGTTATGGTTGCTGCACTGCAGCGTGACGCTCAGCAGCAGCAGCAGCAACAGCAGCAGCAACAAAAGCAGCGGCAACAGCAGCAACAACGACCGCAGCAACAACTACCACAGCAGCAGCAGCGACAACGACAGCAGCAGCAGCAGCAGCAGCAGCAGCATATGTATCATACACAGACTACATACACCTCAACTTGAGGGTCTCTGCTGCTGCTGCTGCTGCAGCAGCAGCAGCAGCAACACTGCTGCAGCACTGCTGCAGCAAATATATTCGTTGCTTGCGGTGTACATACACCCCAATTCATGCCTTCTTATCCTTCCCCTGCTGCTGCTGCTGCAGCTTCTGCTGCTGCTGCTGCTTCTGCTGCTGCTTCTGCTGCTGTGCAACAGCAGCAGCAGCAGCAGCCATGCGTCCCCGTAGAGCCCCCGATGCAAGGGAGAGGAGCTGCAGCAGCA
>NW_013576007.1:3703-3911 GCF_000499745.2 Eimeria mitis
ATTGCTGCTGCTGCTGCACTTGCTGCTGCTGTCTTTTGCTTCCATTCTTATGCTGCTTCTTTTGCTGCTGCTGCTGCACTTGCTGCTGCTGCTGCTGCTGCTGCACTTCCTTTTGTCTATATCTCTCTGCTGCTGCGTCTCTTCTTATATATGCTGCATCTGCTTCTGCTGCTGCTGCTGCTGCTGCTGCTGCTGCTGCTGCTGCTGC
>NW_013576007.1:7381-7650 GCF_000499745.2 Eimeria mitis
CTTAACAAATAAAAGTATAACCAATCAACCAACTGAACAAATTCATTTATTTATTTATTTATTTATTTATTTATTTTATTTATTTATTTAGTTTTATTTTATTTATTTATTTTTATTTTTTATTATACAGAAAAAACAAAAGACAGCTCGTTATATATTAATTGCTGTTGGGGGGCGGCCGTATATACCGGCAGATGTTGAGGGGGCGAGAGAATATGCTATTACCTCTGATGATATATTTAGCCTCAAACAACAACCAGGAAAAACGT
>NW_013576007.1:8672-9169 GCF_000499745.2 Eimeria mitis
CAGGCTGGTTGTGGGGGGCAGTTATATCGCCTTAGAGTGTGCGGGCTTCCTCTCTCAGCTTGGATTCCCGGTGATGCATTTATCTTTTTTATTTTTATTTTATATTTTTTATTTTATTTTTTATTTTTTATTTAGTTTAGTTGTTTGTTTCTTTGTTTGTTTGTTTGTTTATTTAGTTTGTTTGTTTGTTTGTTTGTTTCTGTTTTTTTTTCGTTTGTTTATTTGTTTTTCTGTTTGTTTATTTATTTATTTAATTTTTTTATATATTTAATCAGTTATTTATTTATTCATTTATTTATTTGTTTGTTTAATCATTTATTTATTTGTTTATTTATTTATTTTGCTAGTTTTATATATTAATTATGTATATATATATATATATATATATATATATATTAAAAGTAAATAAATGAATATAATTATTTGTTTATTTATTTATTTATTTATTTATTTATTTATTTATTTATTTATTTATTAAGGTGTATGTGGCTTATCGT
>NW_013576007.1:10064-10261 GCF_000499745.2 Eimeria mitis
TGGTTTGTTTTGGTTTGTTTTGTTTTATTTTATTTTGTTTTATTATATTTTATTTTATTTTGTTTTGTTTTGTTTTGTTTATATGTTTTATATACGTTTTTATAATTGTGTTTTTTTTTTCTTTGCCTTTTTTTTTGTTGCTGCTGTATTTGTCTCTTTTTTTTTACATCTTTCTCTTTCTTTTTCTCTTTTGTTTT
>NW_013576007.1:10361-11070 GCF_000499745.2 Eimeria mitis
GGTTTGTTTTGTTTTGTTTTGTTTTGTTTTATCTTATTTTATTTTATTTTGTTTTGTTTTGTTTTGTTTTATTTTGTTTTGTTTTATTTTGTTTTGTTTTATTTTATTTTGTTTTGTTTTATTTTATTTTGTTCTATCTTGTTTTATTTTGTTTTGTTTTTTTTATGTTTTATACACGTTTTTATAATTGTGTTTTTTTTTCTTTGCCTTTTTTTTTTGTTGCTGCTGTATTTGTCTCTTTTTTTTTACATCTTTCTCTTTCTTTTTCTCTTTTGTTTTGTCTCTTTCTGTCTCTCTTTTTCTGTCTATCTTTCTCTCTATCTTTCTCTCTTTCTTTCTATCTCTTTCTTTTCTGTTTTAATTTTGTTTTTGTTTTTGTCTCTCTTTCTGTCTCCTTTACCGTTCATTTATCCTCTTTGTATATTGTTTATTTATTTATGTAATTTATTTATTTGTATATCTATATTTATATATTTGTGTATTTATATATTTATTTATATATTTATATATTTGTATATTTATATATTTGTTTTATTTGCTTATTAACTACTGTATGTATTTTTTCATTTATGTATAAATTATATTTACCTTCTTTATTTATATATTACATATCTTAATTTATACATTTATACATTTATATATTTATCTATTTATTTATTTATTTATTTATTTATTTATTTATTTATTTATTTATTTATTTATTTATTTA